>NW_019524867.1:435684-497059 GCF_002814215.2 Seriola lalandi dorsalis
TTTTTTTTTTTTTTTTATATTTCCTTTATATTTAGTAGCAGATCCCATTAAAGCTGACACAATTAGTTGATTAATTCATTAGTCAAACAACAGAAAATTAATCTATTTCATTACTGTGAATACTAAAAAATACTATACTAAAAGTACATAGATAGATAGATAGATAGATAGATAGATAGATAGATAGATAGATAGAGATATCTCTATCTAGATATCTCTATCTTATATTTGTACACATTTTCTGACCTTTAATAGACCAAACAATTATTTGATTAATAGAAAATTGTCAGCAGATTAATCGATAATGACAATAATAGTTTTTTGTGAGGTTCTTTTTTCTAAGGAAACTATCTCTCCATCCAGAGTGCAGCCCCGGCTTCTCCCTCTTCCTCCAGGGTTGTGTGAAATTGTGTCCGCCGGGCTTCACCTCTGGGCCGCAGCTCCTCAACCTCTCCCTGGAGAACTGGGTGGACTTGTCCTCTGTCCAAGCCTGTCTGCCCTGCAACCCCGCCTGCCTCACCTGCTCTGGAATTGGACCTACAGATTGCTTGTCCTGCCCGCCTCACAGCCACCTGGTCCTCACCTCCTGCCTGCACCAGAACCAGGTCCAGCGCAAATCCCCTCTAGCTGGGGGGCTCCAGGGTGACGGAGCCCAGCCAGACAGGGATATCACAGCAGCAGTAGATGACAACAGTGGAGAAGGTGAGGAACCCCCAGGGCTCAGCGTAGCTCCGTCCACTCAGCTACCTGTCGTCGTGGCAGTGCTCAGCTGTGCCTTCATCCTGGCTGCCTTCGTCGGGGTTTTCCTCTTGCTGCAGATGCGCTCAGGTGGCACTTCTTTGGGCTGGAGGACCAAACTGCCCTCTGTGTATTCAGAGACGAGGGGGGTGCGGGTGGGCTTTGGTTTTGGCTTCGGCCAAGGACGGGGGAGGAAGACACGGATATGCTACAAGGGGATCCCCACTGTGTGGGGGGACGAGGACATGATCGCCTACGAGTCTGAATCAGACGCTGAGGAAGTGGAGGGTCACAGCGAGAGGAAAGCTTTTATCAAGACGCAGAGCTCCATCTAGCTGAGCCTGTATCTGCTGTTGAGGTTTCTGACACCACGATATTCTGGGTGTCGCCAGCATCTAGACCCGACTGTATGGAGCTGATACATGAAGGAGAATCCTGCAGCCACAAAACACAGGCCTTACTGTCCCATCAGCACCCCGTCCAACTGCATTAAAGAGTCCATCATTTGTTTTTCATTTATTTATTTACATTTCTTTATTTATCTAGTTAGATTAATATTTGATGTCAGATGTATTTATTAATCATTTGACTCTTCATCACAAATTTAAGGGTTTATTCAATTATTTCACTTTGTTTTAATTTAATGATGCACTTTACCATATTTTGCCCAGTTTATGAAAGAAATTTAGTGTTCCTCTCCTCCACTACTTAAAGCTGGGGGATTGCAGGAGATAGTTATTACAAAGTAGTCAAAGCAGCAGGGGCGGAGAAATCCTGAGATATCCTAGTCCTAAGTAGAAGTAAAGCCCCACAAACACAGACTCCTACATTTCCCATAAGGCAGCTCAATAGAGTTTTTAGTTAGATCCTTCCTGCCTGGTAAATTCCTATTTCTTTCAAACGCAACACTCCAGGTTTGTGTTGCAGTTTTTCTGAAAAAAAAATGTAGCCTCAGAGCCCAAACCAAAAATAACCCTGACAGTATCATTATATGGGGTACTTTCTGCAATGAGTACTTTGAATTTGAAGTGTAGGATGGGTGAAGTGCTCCTTTAAATCTGTACTTCATCAGATATGCATCTGATTTGTCCTCAACACTGGTGGTTTGAATAAATTGGCTTTGTTACATTTGATCAGATTGTGGGCCAGAGGTCGTGACGCGATGCTCATTAACAATAAAGAAAAATTTCTGCAGCGGGCTGGGATGGCGTAACAAAACATCCCGCAGGCTGTTTGATAAGCAGACAAGTGTGGAGGATGCTCTGTTTCAATCAAGCCACAGTGGGAACTGCCACAGAAGCACAGACACATCAGCTGTATCAGTCAAATAATCTTACAGACTTATAGCAGTGCAACACTATTTCTGGGTGAAATTTAAGAAAACACTTAGCTGACCTTTACAACATGTTTCTGCTTGGTTACTGCTGGTGAGACATAAGTTTATTTTCTCTTCATTTTCCCTCCAGAGCATATATTGATTCTGGTGCTTCTCTCCCAGAACGTCGTCATCAGGGTAAAGCTTTTCCCCTTTTCTTTTGAGAGCACCATACATTGAAAGACAAATACATACTTTATTTCCCATCGATAACAGTATAGACTTGCCGCTAACACAAGCTGAATCAAAGCCTGTGGCTCTAAAGGCCAGAGTGGTGACAGAGATTAAAAAATGAAGAGTTCTTGTATTGCATTTTCTATGTTTGTTTTATATCCTTTTTTATTTAACTGACAATGGATGTTAATATTGTGGAGATCAGTTTCATGATGGAATAAAATGACTTTGGCTGTTGCATAGATGTGCTGCTTGTGTCTCTCCTGCCAGATTTTTTTTAAACTTTTATGTTTTTGTGCGTCTTAAATTCAGCCCCTGACACACAAAGGCAACCCAAGAGAACAGATGGTCCATCACTTCTTCATAGCTGTATATCATTGTTGCGAGTGTGCTACCGTCGCTCTGTGCGAAGGTGCCAGCATTCTGTCGTGTCCCTGCTATCCAGTTGCAGTGAGCATGCTGCCAAAAAAAGAAAGCTTTACAAACAAACTATTTTCTCAAGCTTCAATATGGTGGCCCCTTGAAGTTTAAATTAATATAAATGGAAACAGTTTGTATGCATGTGGGGAAAACATTGTCAACTATCTCCGGTAGCAGCTTTGTTCATTAGCAGCTTTCCTCTGTAACACCCTCTACAGAGGCTGGTAACTGGGTTCATGGGTGAAGGTACATTCATTCTGTGGCCCATAATTAGATCTGCCGGGAGAACTCGGTGCACAATTCTGTGCCACTCGGGTGCCGCATGCTTTGCATTATAAATACTGTATGTGTGATAGTAAACGTGTGTGAATGGGCTCATGTTCTTAAAAAAAAAAGGGGGGGGGTGAGCATGAAAGCCTTTTATCTCCTCGGTCACACTTTCATTCCATGATTCTGTGAGCTGTGTATTGGTTTTCATGGTTTTTTTTTTTTTGTATGCTCTTTAGCTTGTATTAATTAGCTGTCATGTACTGCCCCATGCTGTCTACTTACTAGGCCTAGCAACAAGAAATATTAGATCAATTAATAACAGCACCCACATATCAGCTCCTCATTAGCAGATTTCATATTCAGATCAACTGGACACTGATGTTCCAGACTCATTATTCCAGCAGGTCTGAGATTATTTCTGCTGGATCTGATGCTCAAGGATGAAATAACTTTTCTGTGCTGAGCTCAAGAAAGGTGAGACACACAGTCGGTACCAGCAGAGTCTGGAGAAAAATGCAGAGGCTGAGTGTCCCTGGGGTGCCTCCACAGGCATCACCCTCCCTCCCCATGACTCCTCCACACACATGCAGTGCAGTGATGGCTCTCAGGCCTTCGGGGCATCCCTGCCACAACACTTTTCTTTTTTCTTCTGCCGGTCCATGATCCATTTTTATGTAGTGTGAACTAAGACGCGCTTCTTTTCATGTTCGACTCCCTCTAAAAGCTGTCACTGGGGCCTTCAACATATTCGCCCCACGTAATGTAAACCCTGCCCAGGTTTACATCACGGGGCGATATCAAGGACTGATATCAGCATATGTAGGCTCTGCTGTACTGCTCACACTGACTCAATGTTGCCCCCTACTGACGGAGAATTAATCAAGCTCTTTACTGCCGAGCACGAAAACACACCAGGGATTCACAAGTGCATTAAAAAAAGGCTGAGGAAATTAAATTCACTTCAGATAAGGACAAACTTTGTGTTTTGATTTTTATTCAGTCCCCATCTCTTCTGTGGTTCTACTGCAGCTTTAGCCCATCAAGAACAAATACAGAAGAGAGTGTGCCTTCATATATTACCTCTGAACAAACAAAAAACAGCGCTACAACAGGTATCACATTTAAAAAAAAAAAAAAAAAAAAAAAAAAAAGAAGAAGACATTTACACAGAGACTCTGACGCATACCGAAACAGCAGGAGAGAAAGTTATGACAAGGTTGTAAGACAAGGGAGAAAGTGCAATTCAAGATGCAGTGAAGTCTGGTCTGACAGAAATGTTAACTGCAGCTGGGGAGGGGGGGTCTGCAGTGCTCACAGTGAGAGAAGAGGGGAGACAGGATATATTTAACTATGGCAGACCAGACATCAGGCCAGAGGAGGAGCACAACAAAGCAGCAGACCTCCTGTGGGAAAAATGAAGCAGATGAGCGGTTAAAGCGATGGGACACAGTGGGGCAGGGTGCGATAGTGGCGCGGTACAAAGTGACACACACAGGTGGGTTGTGAGAAATGTCCGGCCTCAGCTTTGGACACATGACAACATTCTCCACAGCTGCTGTGGAGGCAGAGATGCACCAGAAAAAAAAGGCTAAGTGCCTGGAGACCGCCTTGGGATAAGAAGCACTGTGGACCTGAAATTTGAAGAAACTTCCTTTCTTCTGTGTTAAGGATCCCTGTGTGTGGTTTAATCCAACAATTTTTCAAGGGTCAGGTCACCCAAATTACACATAAGACAGTTTCTTCTTCGACTCTAGTGGAATGTAGCCTATTTTTAAGTTTTGAGAAATCCATCTCCCAAAATTTGAACAGTGAAAAAAAAATACATTTCAAAAAAAAAAAATAAACAGCATCACCTCTTTCCAGAAATTTGCAATTATCACAGCGACATTTGCTGTGTCCTATCCATACTAGTTAGTTATACAGTATACTGATCTTTGTAGTATGCTATAGTATGTTGTAGTTAGCAAACATGACACCAGCATAGTTCACTGGTTAATACAAGCAGGATATGATGCAGCGTGTGCACCCTCAAACACAATCAACCAGCTACTTGACAAAGCAGAACTGTTTCTCCAAAATTCAAGTTTTTTTTTTTTTTTTTGCTTTTTTGGACGTGTTCCTAAAGCTGTTTCACCACAGTTAGTTTAGTGCAGCTGTGAGCAGCTCCTTCATTCTCTTTTATGTAATGCATTATCACACAAGAGTTTACATCAACAGCACACTCAAAAATAAGGGTTTTTTTCTAGTGTGCATTTTTTCTTTTTTTTTTTAAAAGAATACTTAGTTTGGTCACTGTTCCAGCATGAAGACGCATCATACTCAAAACCTAGTGTGAGGTATATATGTGGGACACTTCTATCCGGAGTGATGGGGACTTGCAAAGTGAAAAGGCCAAATGTTCTGATTTCAGCTTCTCAAATGAGTATTTGCTACTTTTGTTAAAAACATGAACTTAACTTATGGAAATAATCAAACTAAAACAATCTGTGTGGGCAAATAACACTTTTTTTTTTTTTTTGCAAGTTGGTTGAACTGGCCCTTTAAGTCCAGTACTTCAACAGGACGCCTCCTTTTCTGATTTAAGATGTGACCCACTGTTTGACACAGACACCCAAACTGATCAATGATACCTAACAGTACTATGAATGGTCCCTGATAGTGAACACCGTAACCTCAACATTCCCCTCTCCCCCCCTCACAAACAAAGAAGAAAAAAAAAAAACCTCAAGTATTCACATCAACATACTCTGCAGACACACACACACACACACACACACACAGATATATCTGCCTTGTGGTATATATGAGGTACAGCACGGGAATGACAAACAGGTGCTTCCACAGTTTTTCGAAGAGGAAGCTCAGGCAGGGGGGAAAAAAAGAAGAGAGGGAGTGAAGGTCTTCAGACTATCTACAAGCAAAAACAGCGGACAGAAGGTAAACAGTCAGCCGATATGATTAATGAGCACATCGTTATCACGTAGTGACCAACATGGGACTCTTGGACTCAGACGTACAATAGCTCAAAGAGCCGCAGCTTGGGTCTCCAGGTGAGTTGAGATGGAGAGACCACACATTCTCTTTGCTGCATTCGAGTCTGTCGTAAACAAAATTTAACTGCAGTCAACATTAGATTGATAGATACAAAAACAAACTGCTGTGATGTGTGACTTCTTCACTGCGTACAAAAAAAGAAAAAGAAAAAAATTAAAAACCCATACATCAAATAAAGCTTTGTAAATTGCACTCTGATGTGGCACAAGTCCCAACCTCCTCGTCATTTGGGATATTTACATTCAGTAGTTCAGTCTAGGATGGAGCGAAGATAGAAAAAGACACAAGTTCTTACAAAGCAGAACTAAATGAGATTTCATTTCGATTACAGAGATAAACAGATACTGGGTCGTATCTGACGAGCGATTCTGGCAGTCTCAGTTGTTTTGGAACAGCTGCGAGTTCACCCGGGTTTTACTGCTCTCGGAGACGTCCACAGTAACAGCTATCGCCTGCCCCCTGCTGTGCAGTCTCTCCTGTTACAGTGGACCATTTCTCTCCGAGCTGTAGTGTTTGTGGTTCTGCTTGACGAAACAGAGAGACCCAGACCCCTCTGTTGCCAGTCTGTGGCCCGGAGTGGGCCTGGTTCTTGGTCCAAGGAGTCTGCTGCCTGTTTTTATTGCCTCGTTTGGTTCGGACGGCTCTTAGCGAAGTTTGAGCTTGAAGGCAGAGATCTCCATGGGATCAAGACTGATGGTGGAGTCGTTGGCCAGAGGCGTGCCGGCGTGCATCAGGGTCAGGGACATGGGCTGCAGCAGCTGCAGGTCCAGGTTCTTGAACAGTCCTGATACACTCAGCTGCAGAGGGCGAGAAGGGAAGGAAGGCCAAGAAGATTAGAAAGTAAGTATGAAGTAAAAGTACATCCACTCTGAGTGTTGCGTTATTATTAAACACTAATAAGTCAATAAATTTAATCACAATTGTTCCTTCTTAATTATAGAGGAGTGGAGGTATAAAGTAGCATAGAACAGAAAGATTTAAGCAAAGTACTAAGTTCAAGTGTGTGATTAAATGTACTTTTCCCACTAACAAACAAATCTCTGCTTTGTGTGCGTGTGTGTTTCTACCCTGACCTGTCCTTGTGTGGTGGTGCAGTTGAAACCCAGGTTCTGAGCCTCAAACCCACAGTCCAGCGCCAGACGGTGAAGAATCATGGCTGTGTATGGAGATGGAGAGTGGGGGTCCTGCTGCTCACGCGCACGCACACACACGCACACACACATACACACACGTTGGTTTCAAAGTCAACACATAAAATACGAAAAGCCAAAATGAGCACGTATGTCGTCATTTCTGTCTCGTCACCTGGCTCTGGATGCTGCGCAGGTTCAGCAGGTGGAAGTCGCAAGGAAGGATGGACTTGAGAGGGGCGAAGGTTTGCAGAGGAGGGATGCCACGTCTTTTGGGCAGGACGGGCAGCGCCAAGATCTCGTGGTTCAGGATGGCGTTGGTTATGTGACTGAGTATCGACGGGAAGCTCGTTGTTGCACTGTCCATCATCTGGAGGAGGGCAGAGATAGATTAGATCCCGACTGTAGATGCTCGAGGCTCTAATTAGTTTGTCAGAGTAGGAGGTATATTTCTAATTCTAGTCCAGACACAGTGCTAATCGATCTATATTGAATTTGTAACAGCAAAAGCACTATGATGTCAAATTTAAAATTAAGAGTACTTCAAACATGATGTCTGATGTTTGTGGCAGGCAAGAACAACTTCATCCAAAGTACCATCAGCAGTTTCATCAGAACTGGATGATAAAACTGCAACCAATGCCTTCCTTCCTCTGCCAATGTGTATTCATTTACTTGATGAATGATATCATTTGTTACTTTCAATTGTGCTGTCGTAAAGATGGAGCTCTTTGGCTACGGCTATGAGATGGAGGGAAGCAAAAAATAGGAACTGGAGCTACAGTGCAGACTACAATGCGAGCTAACAAGCATCCCCACTGTTGCCAAGGCAACGTTACCTCTTGAACTCCGTCAGTCAAGAATTTGGAGAGGAAAGAACGAAACAAGGAGGAGAGTTTGGCAAAAAAGCCATCATACTGAGGTAATGAAATGGAAAAAGAAGAGAATGCAAAAGAAATTAGAGAGTGGAGAGTATGACAAAAAGACAGATGAAGTGGTAATGAGTACAGGAATAAAAAAGATACAAAGAAAGGTGTTAATGAACACAGAATGAAGGACAAAACACTGTTACATTCAACAAGCTAGCTCAAAGAGCAATTTAGCACCGTAGTCAGTTGTGATGCGCTGGAATTTCAAGGGTGCTCAGCCAGCTTCAATAACCGCCTCCGCTGTCATCTTACTGACCTTGTTGCCCGTGGATCTCCTCTCCAGCAGCAGTCGGAAGCGGTTGGCTGTCTTCTTGTTGTCCTTCAGGCCCTGGCCCAGTCCTCGATTATCATCCTGCATCAACCGCCGGTCCATAATCACTTCAAGCTGGCCTGAGGGAGGAGGCGAAGCAGGGAAAACAACTTTGATACAAAGCTCCTGTATTGAACTTTCAGACATCAGACATCGATGAAGACTAATACTTTGAGCTATCCGACATTTACAAACACCTCCATTATTCACATAACCATTATGAAAGGATTAGCTCAGTACACAAATGTGAGGATATGGACTGTTTTGCTCTCTGAAAATCTCTTGAGGGAGAAGAGGGAGAGATAAGTGCTTCAATACTATTCCATAAAAAGCTAGAGACAGTAAAAAAGAAAGTGCATTTCAGAGATAGCTTTCATTAAAAAAAAACAAAAAAACAATTCATGAAGAAAAATGACATAACATTAAATAAAATGCAATAAGATACGGACCACTCTCCAGGCTGCTGACACCCAGAGACTGAGCTGTGTGCAGTGTGAGGCGGTGGTTGCTGTCCTGGATGTATGCCTGGCTGGGCATGGGATAGAAGTTGGCCTGCAAGGGAAGCTTCAGGTAGTGGTGTCGAGGCTGCATCTACAAGTGGAGATCAAATGCAGAGAACCGCACAATAAGTCAAACTAATAATCAAGCATACATATTATTATATTACTTTATTTACTGTCAGAAAATATGTTATCCTTCTCTACTGGCCAGGGTGGGACTGACCTGGAAACCATTGAGGTCCGTGTAGAAGACGTCTCCACTCTGGATGTCAGTGACCACTCGCATGGCCAGCTCCTTATTGGTCTGATCTCTGATGTCCACCATGGTGGTGATGTCTATTGAAAACCCATCCACCCCTAAAAATACAAAACCAAACTATTCAGAACTAAACTTAGGCCCAAGAGGGAAGTTAACAGAAAGATGTGATCTGCAAATGTGGGCCAAGTGCTACTTAAAATAGTACTATCCTGCTCAGAGTAAAAGAAACAGGCAACAACACTGTCAGCTGACAAGAAAAAAAAAAAAAAAAGGACATAACTGAACCATAAACTTTCATTTTGTTAGACATATTGGCCGTGGTTGTATTGTACCATCTGGTGCCTTTAACTAATCATAAAAAGCCTCAGCAAAAGCCATTTGATTCTACTTTGTGTTTTATTTTGTGTGTTTATTACCTGGCACATTGTGGATCCGAATGGTCTGCTGAAAATGTTGGTAGTGTGCCACAACCTCCGAGAACAGAGGCCCCTCCACAACGCGCACCACAGGTGGCTCTTTCTGGTTGTAGGGCTGAAAGCAGGAGGAGAGAAATTGAAAATCATGAGCAGAACGAGCGCTGAAAATGAGAGTGTTAGAACGATGGAGAGAGGAGTAGAAGACGCTCCCATCAGAATGAGTAATAAGATACTCTAAGGCAACTAATCCCCTACACTCCTGTGTGTTGTCTCAAAAATAAAGAAAAGATGAAGCAACTCTGCCTTCCTGCCCCTGAGCTTCCCAGCATGATACAATACACCAGGGAGACTCTATCAAAGCCTTCTGAGAGGTAAATAAACAACTGAGAGAATACCTTTGCTTTTCCATCAGGTAGGAAGAGGTAAGCCCCGCTTTTGTCTTTAGAGGGGCGAGTGCCATAGACCATGAACTGCATCTGAACCTTCACCTCCTGAGGATCATCCTTGCGCTTGATACTCTGCAGATGAAAAAGCCATACAGATGAAGAGACAGCGCAGAATAAAAAAAAAAAAGAAAGAAAGGAAAAAAAAGGCGCAAACCCTTAATTCAAATTATCAATGAAGTCAACAAGGGCAGATAGAGCACAAACCTCCAGGAGACCGGTTATTCCAGAGAAACCAAGTGTGAGAGACTGGCTGCTGATATAGAAGGTCTGAGGGTCGGACTGCTGAGAGCGGACAGGGAGGGGGTCCCCAGCCCGGGCAGTGGCGCCCCGTCCAGACAGCCTGAGCAGGGTGTCAGAGCGGAGTGTCATGGGCGAGTCCGGAGAGTCATAAAGATGGAAAACAGCCAGACCCAGCGGTGGCAGACGAACCATGAATGTGGCCTGGACAACGGGTGGAAGAACAGTTGGATATGTATAAATTGCAGCAGTTATATGCACCAAAATTTTATTTCATAAAAACACAAAAATCTGGTGTTTTATAATGCTGGCTTCGTTCTCCTTTTTAATCTGTACAGGAAGTGTTGACCAGAAGGCATTCATTAAAAGTTAAAAGCATTTAAACATTAGGAACAGTGTGCTGTAATTAAAATATGATGAGAGATGAGACTGTTTGTATTTCTCTAATATTTAAATGTATTACTTGCAGAGGGTGGAGAGAATTTAATTTGTGCAAAATCAATTCATCTGCAGTGTAGTGAAGCAAATAGGATATTTTTACTTCTGTAGATTCAATATATGATTTGAGCAGATTAAAGGGGTGTGGGGTTATTTTTGTGGTTGGTTTTTTTGTTTGTTTTTTTGTTTTTTTGAGAAAAAAGTGCTGACTTGCAGGCAGACATCAAAACAAAGAGAAGAAAATATACACTCTTTATTTCCTGTCCTGTTCCATCTTCGGTAGACATACACACTAGCACATTGTTTATTATTGTTTGGCATTAGGAGCCAGGGGTCAAACCACCAACCTTTCGAATCTACCACCCACGCTACAGCCACCCCGATTCTACCACTCAACATATTGAGTCCTGAAGGTTAAAATTTGCTGAGAATTTAAAATAAAAAGATAATAATTGTGTATACAAATACTGTATTGTAAAGCTTAATTCACTAGGCAAGATACAATAATGGTAAGTAACCACCAGTTTAGCACTGCATTCCTTTAACAGTGTCTGACTCAGGGTTGACAGTTTAATAAAAAATATTGGGGGGAAAAAAAAGAGACAGAGATGTCATCTTTTTTTTTTTTCTAGCCTTGAGCTGCTAGCCTCAAGCAGAGATGAGGAGCAGGCTAAACAGGTCTGATAAGCTCACTTGTAAATCTACACCCCCACATTTTTTCTTCTTGCGTTATACAACCTCTTTAACATATGGAGTAGTGCTCCCCAAGACCTATGTGCACTAGCCTTGGCAAGTTTTAGTCATCCCTTTCTCTTCATCTGACAAACACATACTTCAACTGTTATCAGTGCAGCTTCACTTGCTGTCTCTTTGCATAACTGCAACAATAAGAGACTTTCACTTTATAAGCTTAAGGTCTATGTTCTCTTTCCAACATTTGCACATAACCGTAATGACTTTGTATTGGGATTTGAGTGCTGTAAAAATGTTTTTGAGAGCACAGCAGTACTGCGGCTGAGCACTGATAGAGGACTGCTGCTGACACTGCTGCTGTGCAAGTGATATGCCAATTTCACTATGCAGAAACCAGCGATTCCAAATGAATTTAGCATCTTACCTCAAACACCTCTGCACTCATTTGACTGGCAGAGCTCCACTGAGCACTCAGCTGCACAGGGAGGGTCTGTCCATCCTCAGTAAGCACTCGCACCCTGATCGTGTTGACCAACACAGTCACGACGCACAGCCGCTCCTGCTCGATGGGGTTGAACAGAACCAAGTACCTGGCAGAAGGAAGGAAAAAGCAATCGTAAGTATAGGATGGTGGAGGACTGGCAGAGGGAGGTGGCGGGGGAGATGAAAGATGCGAAGGGATGAAGATAATACCTCGGCCCTGCTGGGTCCAGCTCTATTAAAGTGCGCTGAGGCAGAGAGTCTTGAGTAGCACGCCTATCATCCTACAGAGGAAAAAAATAACATAGGAAACATACTGACTACTCGATAAGGCACATATACGCAGGTGTTTGAAAAGTTTATTATACGGTGGCAGAAGTGTCACACCATGCTGTTTCTTACCGTCTCCAGGAAGGGCTCCGTCTGGTAAAAGCGATAAAACTCTTTGTTCTTCATCACCAGGAAATGAGCAGCATTGATGATTACTCTCTTCAGACCGATGAGTGAACGCAGTAATCTAGGGAGGAGGAGGAGGAATCAATGGCTTACTGCAGCAGTCACACCAGATGGCTTTTCAATACTTTTGCTTCAAAGTATTGAATGGGAGAGTATAGAACAGCCACAGAGACAGGGGATTACAGAGGGGAGGCGCAGAGTTTCCTACTCCATACCAATTAAATTTTTAAAGAATTTAATCTAACCAATCCACACTCTAAACCCCAGATTCTTACTTGGTGCCGTAGTCAATGACAACATTCTCCTTTGCAGTGCCAGTGATGGCGTCATGATGCTGGAATAGGGCAACAGACCGCCTCGCGTCGACCAGCAGGGCATAATCTGAGACCGGGTAACGGCCTTCCATGCCCGCATGTCGAGCATTCGCAACTGCCAGGCTGTAAAGGATCTCTGCCCCCCTGAAGGACATTGACAAACAAGTTATCACTGACAAGTCGTTTAGAGTAAGACGTGTTAGCTTTTTTAGACGGCTAAAAATTCGTTGACTACACCTACGCTATTTTACAATGACTGCTGATTGATTTACATATGCTTTAAACTGTGTTATTTGCTATGTTCCAGCAAATTGCTCTGAAATCTAAGTCTAGGATTCATATAAGGTCTATCTGGGACTGATAGCGTATTCCAGCCCTGTGTTTTTATTTGGACTGTACATTTAGTTTGCATACAGGATCTCGCAGGTACAAGTATGTGCCTTGACCTTGGATGCGACACCCACATCTTGTTTGCAATGCAAAACAAGAGGCAAAAAAGAAAACAAATATCGTTTGCAGAACTCACTCACATAAACAGCAACAGTATTATTAATACACCACAGGTTGTGGGTGTCAGTTATTAGCAATCTATGATAAATCTGCCCCACCTGAGGTGTGACTCGATCACACGGTCCAGGCTCTTGTAAAAGGGGCGAGAGGTGAAATAGCCAGTCCAGTAGTGATCTTCACGGTCTGCGTAGGCAAAGAAATCTCCGCTTAGCACTGGGTAATCTGCAGGTCTGGATCCCTGGGCCACTCCATTTGCTTTGTATACAGCACTGAAGTAGTCTGAGAGAGTCCCAAACTGAGCCTGGAGACAGGTGACACGTTGAAAAAAAAAAAAAAAAAAAGACTTTACTCAGACACAACAGAAGAAATAAAAAGCCCTCATTATTATGTATGTGCCTTTCATCTTACATGGCATCTTCTCAACCAAACATTGAGTCGTGACAGATTCTTTGTTCTGTCAGCAAGATAAAATACCACTGCATGATTCATTATCACAAGAAACGTTGCACACTGAGATACTTCATACGCCACAAGCTGAGATGCATGAAAGCAAAAAAATATATATATTTAGCAACACGATTTGTGACAGTTGACAAATTATTTTCTCACCTGTACATGCATCTCTGGGTGAGAATTCATGTAGTCAAACAGCTTCTGATAGTTGATGTACTGCTGATCCCACTCCAGGGCCTTGTCGTAGCGGAAGTCATCTCCCAGAGGGACAAGAAGCACCTTGCTGCGGTAGAGTTTGGACTTTTTACGGTACTGATCCAGGAGCAGGTTTGCCCTGATTGACAAAGAGGAAGAGAGAGTTAAAAAAAAAGCTAAGGACACACATCTTTTGGCATTCAAACTGCCCTGCTTTGCAAATGCCAGTTTTTCTAGCCAATCACTATGACCTTGGAAGGCAGAGGACCCTATTAGCCCTGGGGTGTTTTTCCATCAGCCACTAAAATGTGCTCTGGAAAGTTCTTTAGGACCTTTAAAAGCTGCGTAATGTGACTGCAAGACTATCTGCAGTCTGTGTCTGTGTCCCTCTGTTCATCAACGCTCTCGGGCTGGCACAAGTTCAGTTTATTTGGAGGAGAGTAGCACAGAAAACACTGAAAGTTACAACAGCAGTGACCAATCTGCTGTGTATGTATGTGTGTGTGAACAGCTGAGGCCAGATTTTGAATCAACATGTAACAAACACAAATAAACTGGGGCTGCAACTGATGATTATATTCATTAACAATTGGTCTACTGATTATTTTCCCAATTAATTGACAAATTCTTTGGTCTATATAAAACTACTAAAATTCTCACAATTATTATTTTACATATTACTTTGTCATGTCATTACTCCATCACATATAACAAATTACAGCTGATATATTAGCCCAGTTGATATATTGCTCTGGTTCTAACAGACATCCTAAGATTTGTGAGGACAAGACTTACTGTAGTAACTTCCACCCTCAACTTTCCCAAAGTAAAGGATAACTAAGCCCCACATGCCTCACCTCTCTGCTACGTTGGCCTCCACCACAGCTTTCGGCGGCACTTTCCACGGACAGTTAATCCGACCACCTGGTAACCTCTTGAAGTCAAACTGGCAGCAGATTTTCGGATCGGGCCCACAGGTGTGAGGCACGTCGTAGCTGTAGAACGGCATCATGTGGCAAAAGATGTCTGTGCCTGATCCAGTGTCTGTCAAAGCAGTAAAGTAAAAAAAAAAAAAACAAAAGAAAAGTTCTGGTTTGAGAGACGTTCTTCGTTGACTGTAGCCTCCAGAATGAAATGCACTGATGAGGCATGTTCTGATCTGTGTAAGGATGCTTCCTACAATCACTGACACACCAGTGCTCATAAACATGTTGGCAATTTAAATTCACCCTTACATTGTTCTCCGGGGACTCTAGAAAGTCATTCTGGATATAGCAGCTAAAAGTAAATGACGACATTTCATTACAAAATTAATCCTAAAAAAAACTATCACAAATTGATCATATCCAACAATGTAATATTTGAGGATTTTTCCATTAAGAACAAATGGGAAGAAAATCTTAAGCAGCCTTCTCATTCATTGAGAAAAAATAATGAAGATATCCCATCTGAAGCTATTACGCACTGGTTGTCCTTCCAAAAATGTCCCTCTCTTTGAAAGGCCATGACAAGTGGCATGACTCATTGTTCACCGAGCTTAAGAAAGATGAGCACATGAATAAGATGATTTGATGGCTCTGGTCCACTCACCCCAGGCCTGCCTCCACATAAACTCCAGGCTGCGGGTGGAGGCAAAGTGCTTTTTGATGGAGTAGTGGACTCTCTGTATGAGCATGCTGGTCAGGTTGGCCCTCCTCAGCAGATAGGGCATAGTAGCACTGTGACCAAAAGGGTCTACTGCCCACCCACTGCGAGGAGTTATACCTATGACAGTAAGGAGGAAGCAAGTATTTCAGCTTTATATTCACATAAAAAAGGAAGCAATACATCTTTCAGGAAATCCTTCTCCTCAGCAGGAAGCACTGAAAGTCGCACAAAGTATTTTATCTCCCACTGAGTGAGAGGCTACACCTGCTGCATGCAAGATGACAAGCTCAGATTTCACTATAAAGCACAGAGAGCAGCGGGAACACTTTAAGTTAGACTTAAATGTGGTGAAAAGAGTTGAAGGTGAAGGCAAACGTCCTGAAATTTCACAGAAAAAGGAAACCGCTTCTTAAACATTTAAGGATCACCTTCCTAAATGTAAATGAAGAAAAATTATTTCTGATGGATTGTGTACCCAGATTTCTCTCTAGCCACTGATGGCCTTCAATGAGCTGGTCTATCATGGCAAAGTAGTGAACGTTGGCTTCATCCGTCATCACCCACCCTCCTGTCACAATCTCTAGCTGCCCTCCAAGGATCAGTCTGTTGAAGAGAGAGGATTAAGAAAGCAAGGTAAGGATAATCCAGCCCTAAAGAGGTAGAGTCACATTAACCAGATAACAAGCTATTTTTAGAGAATCCACAGTCTGCCAGCAGATACAATGAGAAGACTATATTTAAGGGCCAGTAGGCATCAAAGAAATCTAAATTAATTCTCAGATTGTGGAGAATTAATGAAAGGCAAAACTGTGCACTGTGACTCACTTGCGCACAGCCTCCTGCTTGTGTATGTCTGCAGTCTCCCACCACTTGGAGAAAAATGAAATCTCAGACCAGATGAACTTCCTGCGAGAATCCTCAGCCAACTTGACCACCATGTTGTTCAAAATGTGCTGCGTCTGGTCTGTGAAGTACTTGTCAAAAGTCTTGATCCAACCTAACAAGACATGACGATAAATCTCAAAAGAAAATCCGCACAACAGTTGGCAAACAGACTGTCCGATACAAACTGGACTGTCTGACATACAATACACCTCTACCCCCTCGCCTCCCTTCATCTCGCCGGCCGATACAAAGACAAGAAGACAGGGCAGGCAAAGAGAGTCAGCACTGTGGAAAAAGTGGTGCAACAGATCAAAAATAAAACTCATATTTTATTCAAGTAGAAGTGTTCCCCTCAGAAAGCTATTTAGCAGAGTGGTTTCAAAGGAAGTGACTAAAAAGCACTTTCTATGCATTTTTAGTGTGCAACAGTGTACCTCAGACTATAAATACACTGTGAAATACTCATCCCAAATATTGTAGTAATATATTTTACAGAGATGAAAGTTCCACATCATTCTGGACATTTGCAGGATCATAGTCACTGTCACTAGAGCTTGTAATCAGTTGTGAGGGACAGGTCTTTTTACTGCAGCCTTTTTAACACTGTGTGGCTCATTGTTTGACCTGCTTACCTGGATTTGACTAAAATCCTCAAAATTCCTCTTTTGCATTTACCAAAAATGTGCCTATTACCAGCAAACCTGCTTTCACATTTCTTCAGTGTGAGCTGACATTATGATGTCTGCATACAAAACCTCACTATGGTCTATAAACCTTGGACACTGCTGCATTAAAAAAAAAATACTTCAAAAAATTTGCAGCACAGTTGAATCAAATTTAGCTCCAAATGACGTCTATTCTCGCTGTTGATGGGCAAAATTTGCAGGTCTTTACAGCCTGTCAGCATATCAATAACTGTCAAGTAAACAAGCATGTGGCAGGCTGGCAAACAAGTTAAATGGAAATGTCAGTCTAAAATAAAATCTGAGCCAATTCCACCTATAAATAGCTACAGTTCTCCAATCCCATATCTTTCTAATTCCATTGTTTGTGGGTAAGCCGTCAATCATGTCACCATTATGCTAATAATAATAATAATAATAATGAGTACGAATGAATCTAATTTTGAATGGCTTCGACGCCTCTATCACCATTCTCCCAATCAGGAAAGGCCTCACAGTGGCTGGTTTGTCTCTTTCTTTGCTTTCAAACTAGCACAGAGACATAATCAACCTTCAACAAAAGTTTTGCTGTGTTTGCAACGCCATCACAACTCACCTGGATCATTGTGGGAGTGAGGGACCACAAACACTTGGAGCGGTTCATTGTCCCACTCATCAGGGTCATAAGTAATGTCAAAGCCCTGTTTCCATACGCCACCATCAGGGTTGTCAAATTTCAGGAGGGAGTACACATCCAGCATCTAAAATTAAAACATAAACTCAACATCTGCTCACTAATAAGACCCTAAATATAAGGATTAACACCTAGAATGTAACAGCAACACAACAACATATATGTTTTGGTCATTTGAGGAGTGTAGGTAGCCCACCTGAACGTCTGCTTGACCATTGCTGCCAACAGCAAACTGGCAATCCTGGGGTTTGACAGCGAGGAAAGTGGGGCGACCATCAAATGGTAGGACCCAAGAACCATTGGCACTTCTGAATGGCAGGTGGCCGCTAGGAGACACAGCTCCTGTGTCTGTGAGCTCCATCACAGAGTCCTTTATGTGGCTGATGATTTGGTGGTTTTCCTCCAGGAGCTGCTCCAGCTGCTCTATCCGGTTCTGCAGAACTGATATTTGGCTCTAAATCACACACAGAAATAATAAATCACACAGCTGTGAAGCATCATAAAACATTTGCTGATCAAAACCACATGGCTCTCATCTGTTATACTGAACAAACTTCAGTTTTAAGACTTTAAAGTAGACAATCTGTTGTGAAAAAATCAGCAAAGGTAGAAAATGGCAGAATCTCTACAGTACAACATTTGAACAGTCAACAACTAGAAATGCAAAAGGAAGTGCTACAAACTTAACAGCAGAAAGACCTTTTTCATACAATATATACATCACCACTACAGCAATTATTCTTACCCGTGGAAAGTTCCCGCCATTCTGTCGCCTTGCCGGGTCATGTTGGACTCTATCCAACATCAGATAGAGTGAGAATACAGCCACACAGAATATGGCCCCTCCACACACTGTCACCTGTTTCCTCAGCTTCATCCTACTCTGGAACGTTCTTTTTTCCGGTGTTTAAATTTGAAAAATGACCTTGACTGAGGTCTTTTTTTTTCCCAGCACAGAGAAAAAGTCCTTGAAAACCGGAATGCAATTCGTCACAGAGAAAAAAAAAAAAAAAAAAAAAAAAAAAAAAAATGATGGAAAGTAACCAGCTACACCAATATTAATGGTTCAGTTCCACTCCTGCGATGCCTCCAGCCTCCACTCACCATACTGGAGACCACAGCGAAGGAGGCTAAAGCAGTGAGAGCAGTGGACAAGGATACTAAATCTGCAATAGCTGGCAAAGTCTGTCAGCTTTGGCCAAACCACAGCCACCGGTGGGCTCCTTCAAAGTAGCCCTTGTGCTCAACCATCCAAACCGATGAGATTGCAGGAAAAGAAAAAAACAAGTTCCACAAAGAAGGGGCTTAAACAGGGAGCCTAGTGTCCCTGCAGCATGATGTGTGTCGCTGTGGGCCTGCTCTCCTGGTCCAGTCCCCACTCCCACAGCAGACTCTAATCCTGCAGTACAGCCGGAGTCCCCTTTTGCTCAGTTGGCCTCCAGTGCCATAACAGTTTGCACACTACGCTGTGGCAGTGCAAAGAAATAGGCTGACAAAAAGACCAACTTGGCTCAGAGCTGCAGCTTTTTAGTCAAGTCTCAACTCTGCCCGAAGCAGCTCCAGGAATTAAAATGAGACAAATGTCATTCTTCTCTCAGCAGTGTAGTAACTGCATATCTACTGTAGCAGCATGGGCAGTGTGTCTGTCCTTGATCACATGTGCCAATGTTGAAATCACATCAGAGGGTCTTCTTCAGCTGTTAGAAAAAAATTGGATTAATGGAGCATTCGAAAAATACATATTCAGCCTGCCATTTCAAGAACAGGACTGTTACTGACAAGAAGCACAAGTGACAGGGGCTTTGCGGGAGAGTGAGAAATACTTTTTTTGATCTGACAAGTAAAGTCAACAGGGGGGGAAATCAAGCTGAGCAGAGTGGCCTGTGTTTCCTCACAGCACTAATAGGTGTTCCTGTTTCCCTCTGTGTGCAAATCCAACACAATCATAATCCGCTCACTTCTCAGGCTGGGACTATCCCTCAGCATTACCACAGGGAGTTGGGATAATAATCTGCCACTTACGTTTGCTAGGACTAACTGAAAAACAGCCTCAGTGTCAACAGGAAGTCGATTATTTCGAAGGCTGGGCCAGATGAGGAATATTTACGGCTTTGTTTGTTGAGCTGTCTGACATTGATAACTAACGACTACACCCATTCAGTTATTGTAACAAAACACAACAGACCCCAATCTGCTCACATGATGGCATGTTAGCCTCTCGGGAAACATTCTTAAATATTCATAATCCCTTACGTAATCTATCAAATTCCCATGTACTCTGGGTTACTGACTGAGGTGGCACCTCTGTAAAGGTTTAACTTTAACGACTTTTACTCGCTGGGCAGTTAGCCAGGCAACACTGTGCTGCTGCAAACTTAAGAGCACTAAAATACCAGCATTTAGACTGTATCCTATGTAAACTCTGATACACGACATTTAGTTAACCGTTATAGCTGGTTATCCCATTAGCCACATTAAAATACTATGTAAACCTTAAACTACCTCAGTTACTTTAACATTAACTAGACATCACGAATATGCTGCTAAACATGCTAGCGCTAGCTACCAGATGTGCCGTCAAGTTACCACGTCAACTCAACTGGTTTGCGAGCTAGATTCAAGAGTCAGATGTTAGTTAGTAGACGTTAATAGAAGGATTGTAATTTGCTTATAAACGTAGGTGAATGGCAGTCACGTCTGTCTGTCTGTCTGCATCCGTGAAAAGCCTGTGCTGCACAGCACATCTATGTCTAACGTTACTGACGATAGCAAGTATTGGCTTGATAACATTAAGACAATACGTGGCTCATATTCCTGGCTAAATATTCACGTTCCGTCTAAACCTCGACTAACATTCATGCGCGACCTTGCCAGTCTGTCTCTTTGTGAACAAAATGAAAAAGAGGACGTTACCCATCAAAGGAGAGTAATCCAGGAGAGTGCGGTGCCCAGCAGTGTGTGTGCTTTTAGCTTCAGGCTGACAGATTACCAAGCAGCTAGCCTAGCAGCTAGCACCACTGAGCTCCTGCAAAGGGTTATGGGAAGAGAGGAGCTGCGCATCAGTCGGTGATTGGCCAGCAGCTTCATCAGATTTTAAAATAAATGCACCAATCTTTCATTACTAGACGTTTAAATGCAGTGGGTATATATGGATGACTGCAATACAGCATTAGTTTACAAATTACCGAATGATTATGATTAGTATGAATACAACGTCCACGAACAGGGTGGACTCAACTTGCGTTGATCTATCAAACAGATTTCAGTGAATATGAACACATAAATGTTTATCCGAGCACTTACATGTGACATGTGCAACAGGAGTGACGCAGCCTTTGTAAAGCTCAGTCCTCAACGCCGTTTACAACATTTTGTCACCAACTGGTGTTATGCCTGACATGACCCAGTTACCCATAATAGTTATTGCTAATTAATTATTGTAATATTGAGAACAATCCACTCAGCAGTTCAAAGACAGAACAGTGCCAGACTGTAATGATTTATATTGATATTAATACAAGGGCTGTTATTCTACAAAAGCCATAGTTATTCTGAATAATTTAAAGCTAGGTCTGTAGATTATTCTGAATAACTGGTAACTTGTGTCTGGAAAGACAAAATGCAAACTTTCATTACTAATCAAAATATTACATGAAGGTGGCTGTTGTTGTTTTCCAGCACAGAATGACCATCTATAAGCAAGAAGAATCACATAGCTGTTATAGTAGGTCACAGCTGCATTTTGTTTGATCATCGAGTCCAAATGCAAAATCCAAAAATTAGATAACTTGAGACATGAAAAAACACATGTCCTAGTAAGGCCAGTTTACAACCGTCCTTTTGCTTGTTCCTATTCTACACAGAAGATGAAAGCCACACAGAATAACTTGCTTTGAAATTAAGACATTTTGTAAGGATGGCTGCCTAATCAATTAATATATACAAGCCCCGCTTACAAGTCTGGACTTTCACAAAAAGAAAAACAAATGAACCTGCTCAAAAGTGGGATGCTTATTTTTTCAAATAAATAACTTTCTTATGTCAATGCCTTTTTTTTTTTTAGAAGACTGAGGAATATAGAAAAGATTTTCACCTCTTGCGTAATCAGCGGCAGTGGCGGCTTCTGAGTGAAAGAAAATGCTGTAATTCAGGGATAATGATTGAAAAAGAATGAAATAAATACTAACAATTTGTGTCACCATGTAAAGATCTCCTGCAGGATAATAACTACTTTGAACCTTGGTAAGTATATTCATAATAGGCCTGTCTCCGGCACCACTAGGTTAATGTTGTGTCACCATGCAACTTTTATAGTGCTGCTGCAGATGGACTCCTGTGACCCCTGCACTGGCTACCTCTATGTCTGAGCCACTTTAAGGGCTCAAGCTGTGCTGCCCATTCTGTCACCAAAGATAACCACCACCAGTCTCACTGAGTGACAACCACTGTGTGGGTAAAGAAAACCTGAGAAGCCCATTGTGGAATATGTAATGACGCTTTGCAGGTGAGTCACATGTTGTTTTGATAGCTGAGCTAATTCAGGAACAATTTATGTGTTTATAGAATAAATAATTAATTATTGAATAAATAATCAATAATTAATTGGCAGACTGTGTGGGACATGATGGGAACAGATGGTATTGTTTTGGCTTTGTTCTGGTCAGAAGAGACTCTTCTTTTTAACTTTTCATGGGATCTACAAAACCATTCAAAATGCTGTGTGTAATTGTGGTGATTTAGAGTGTTATTTCCACATTTAAAAAGAAATAGTTTTAGTGCCAGAGAGTACACCAGCAATGAATCCTGTTCTTAAAGCATATCGCTCACAAAAAAGTTAAACGTGATAAAGAACCAATGTTTACACAGCTGCTTTTGATTTTGATTACAGACTCTTCTCTTTGGGCCCCTGGTGCTGTCACTGAGCCCTGTGGATCTCCTGTGGATCTGTTATGTATGAGGTCTCACAGCAAGCCCAGCCCTGAGGAGACACAAACCAACTGTCCATGCCGGATAGTCTTCTAAAGGCAGAAAGCTATCATGGTAATGTGAGAGTCTTCACAGGTGAACCTGAGCCTTGAGAATGAGGCCCACAGGGACGCACCTTGTCTCCCCGGCAACAGAGGACACACAACAATGGTGCTTGGCCGTCCTGGTAAAGGAAAGCCCCCAAGGGACTTGACGGAGGAATACCAGAACACTTCCTTTTGTGGGTTTCAGCTGTGAATACACTGTAATGCAGAGACAAAGTGGTAGTGCCAGGTATATAATATACCGTATATGTAAACATATATATGTGCAATCTTGTAGTATTGTATGTGTATTTAATTTTTAACTCATATGCCAAGAGTCAAAATGCAATGTCCCGTTTTTACCTTTGCTCCAAAGAGTGACAGAAATTAAAACATTTTTGATCTGAGTGTCTCCATTTTGTGTGACCATTTATTTTTTACTGTTCTGCATTTCAGTGGGAATTATTGTGGTTTTTGCTTCACTGTATTTGTCAGACAGCTGTTGCAATGTAGTAACTCTGTTGCATAAAGTTAAACATACATAAATTAATATTAATTATATAGATTTTTTTTGATGTGTTCAACTGATTACCTCTGCTTATAATAGTTTGACATCAGCTGTTGTATGTTGCTCTTGTATGTTTCTACTGACATTTTGACTTGTCATATCAGGAAAGGCACAGGTGTTACTGATAACATAACGATGGCTCCATTCCATTAAGTGTCCCAGTGAGTCACGACAGCGTGATAGTGAGTCAGCATTCAATATACCTTTAGTCTGAAACTGAAGCATCTAAATGGAATTCAGCCATCATTAATTAATTTTTCAGTTCCTACTGTGACCAGTCAAAATATCTTATTTAACTTTCTCTGAAGAACCCTGCTCTGCTGGAAGATCACATTTGCAGGTTATAGGACTATAACTGAACCTTGGCAGGAGGGGGAATTTAAGTTCACAACCTTTGTATTTCTAAAATACTGGGTAAAGCTGTGAGAGGTTTTTGTTTTTTTTTTTCCTAAAAGGCATACTTCTGATATGCTCATAGAATATGCTTTGCAGAGGTTTAAACTATCCAACACTAAGCATTTAGACCACCTGTAACATTAAATATGTCTCGCAGCTGAGAGCATGCATGAGAACCTTTTAATGGCTGGCTTTCCTAACCCCTTCTTCTTTTATTGCAAAAGTAGCTTGACAAAACCCTCTGTCTGTTTGGAGTGAGGAGCAGCACACAATCAAAATATAACCAAATAAAGCAGAGATGGAGACCGAGATGCTCTGCTGCTCTCTTCCTTTTATGGTAATGTAGCGTGAGGGAAGGGGGCGGGGCTGATGCGTAAACGTCCTCAACGTGCTTCGGACACCCGGAAGCGTCGCAAGATGTAACATGTTTGACTGAAGTTAGCTGTGTTTGTGACCTAGTAGAGGAAAACTAAATTTCATATTCACCATTCTAAGTAACGCTGAATTGTGTGTAGCACAGCGAAGATGAGTGTGAGTGAAAAAGAAAAGGTAAGGTAGCAACAGCTAGCTGCTTTGCCGTTTTAGCTTAGCAGATTTCATCCATACATTTGCTCGAAGCATTTTTCTGTCCTCCTGAGCCGTTGTTGCCAACTTCTTCTCTTTAACTCAGGACCCTGCAGCCCTGAAGGAAGAGGGGAACACCCTTTTCAAGGCAGGAGACACGCAGGGCGCTGTCCGCTGTTACACCAAAGCACTGAAGCTGAGTGACAGCCAAGCAGAAAGCGCTGTTCTGTACCGCAACCGCTCCGCCTGCTACCTTAAACTGGACGAGTTCAGCAAGGCAGAGGCTGATGCCTCCAAAGGTGGGACACATCACTGCAGCGGATATTGTGGAGTTAGTGAGATAATTGAGTAAAACCATATAGTTTTCATGATTGTACACAGGAAGTCTTAGGTTAAAGTGAAGGGACGGCGCACCTGAGCACGCGGTAAAGCCTAGTTTTACTTGATTTGCACTTTGCAATCGATCTATTCATCATAGTTCACTGTGACTTGCTAAGGCCTGCACGTAATATGGGCTATAGCCCCTCACCCCCAGACCAGGATCCTGAATTGCTTTGTAGTGCTTTAAGTGCCAAAGAGTAGAAAATTAGAACATAAAGCAGCTCTTTGCAAATATGATAGTCAGAGATGCTCATGATTATACAGTAGACAGACGGACAGACAATACATCATACAGACCCAGATGTAAACAGTCATTGAGAAACAATTTCTACAGAGGTATACACACTAACTGTCCTGTCTTTGATGAATGGAAGTATTCACAACTACTATATTTCCGTAGGTGAGAGATAATATATCTTTCTACAGCTCTGGGTGGTGTTACATGAACTGACCCTTTAACTGGCTGAGGATTTATGGATGTACACAGTTATGTATCGAATGTCATATTTGCCACTCTTTTCAGCTCTTGATACTGACCCGGGTGATGTGAAAGCCAGGTTCCGGAGAGCTCAGTCTTTTCAGAAACTTGGTCGGCTCGACCAGGCCTTTCTGGATGCTCAGAGGTGTGCTCAGCTGGAGCCCAAAAACAAAGCCTTCCAGGATCTGCTCAGACAGCTAGGAGCACAAATCCATCAGAAGGTGATGTGATGTTTTTAAAAAATGGATGAAAGGACATGGAGATTTGGTCATGTATTTGAAAGCTAACCCTGGAGGAACAGTTGCTAATTAGGCTTTTTTCTCTTAATCCTGTAGTCGGCACAACTAAACTCAACAGATGCACGTGTGCAGCAGATGTTCTCACTCCTCTTAGATGCCTCTGCAAAAGACTCAGATCGACAGAAGGTAAGGGTGGTGCAGAGGAGTCCTAATGTATTTTTAGTAATTCTCTCTTTAAGTGTTTTGATTTTTCTTCATTTATCTTGATCCATCTATGAAGCTGCATTGCACTAAATTAATGTAGTCCATTAATCAATTTCAGGCAGCTCAAAATCTAGTGGTGTTATCTCGAGAAGAGGCAGGAGCGGAGCAGATCTTCCGTAACGATGGAGTGAAGCTGATTCAGAGACTACTTCTATCAAAGCAGGAGGACGTGGTCCTTTCTGCTCTGAGGACTCTGGTTGGTTTGTGCACAGGGCATCAGTCCAGAGTAAGTGTAATAATTTATTCTAAAGATATTCATTGCATCATCTTTAAGGTCTTTTTTTATTTTTTTTTTACAGTGATGTAAACTTGTATTTCACTCCTTGGAACACAGATAAAACAGGAGGTATATCCATAGTGATACCTCTCTTATTTGTACCCTTTGTTCCTTTTAATTTTATTGGTATATACTATATCTACATCCATGTAGAAGTGTTTAATCTGTCAGGAGACTGTATCCACCATGCTAGTGACACGTTTTAGTGCTGAAGTCTTAATTTTATTCCTAGACTATGGCTATAGTGAATGAGCTTGGAATGGAGCAGCTGTGCACAGTAATGGGATCAGGAGCCTCCACTGTGTCGCTGGCTGCCTGCCACCTGCTGCAGGTGATGTTTGAGGCTTTGACGGAGAGCATGAAAAAAGAGATCAGAGGGAAAGATGAAGCCATACTTCCTGGTGAGTTTGGACTCTGATCATGTTCATATTTGGAGCTGGCTACACATGAAAGTTGACTGACAGTGTAACAAATGCTTTTTTGTGTGTATCAGCTGCCTGTCCTGTACTTTCAAGGGTAATTGATTGTGTGAATTTGAAACAGAGCCCTCCAAGGAGCTACGCTCAATGTTGCGGCATCTCTTGGGAATGATGCCAGCAGCTAATGTGTCAGGAGCAGGCAGAGACAGTGCCATCAACCTCCTGGTCAAACAAGTACCCCGCAAGTCCTTGAAGAACCCTGACAACTCCCTCACGTTATGGGTGATAGACCAAGGTGGGAAATGCACCTGCATGTAATCAAATAATTCTTTTACCGTTATGCTTTCATGGAAACAAAATAGCCATAGACCCTCTGTCAAATATACCCATTACAGTTTTTCACTATAGTTGGACTACCCTGACAAGGAGTAAAAGTGTTTAATCTATGTTTTCAGTGCCATGGCTTCAGCTATTTCAAACCCATTCCAGACATTCAGTCACTAGTTTTATCTGGCATTGCTGCAGCCAGATTAATGACGTCTTTGTCTTTCTGCAGGACTGAAGAAAATCCTGGAGGTGGCTGGGACAGTCCCTGAGCTCTCAGAAGGACCACCTCTTACAGATAACTCCCACATGAGCTGCTCTGTCTTGCTTAGCAAACTCTATGATGACCTAAAGAGTGACAACGAGAGAGAGAACTTCAACAAACTATGTGAAGAATATGTTCAGTGAGTTAACCAGCAAAGATTGTGTTATTAACTTGTCTGTTACTAGAGCTGCTTAATACTACAATATCGTGAATGTGAAAAATCATTATTACAGACCATAAACCAACAAATGTATTCTGTGACAAATTCTCCTAACCTGATATTTTTCTGGGTAGGCAACACTTTAGCCGGTCTAGCTTAGATGCCAAGCTACGAGCCATCCAGACAGTATCGGTACTCCTCCAAGGACCGAGCGACGTGGGTAACAGAACTCTGGAGATGTCAGGAATGATGGACGCTGTGATCTCTCTGTGTGCATCTGAGGATGTTACTCACCAGCAAGTAGCGGTGGAGGCTCTTATCCATGCTGCAGGCAAGGCCAAGAGAGCCTCCTTCATCACAGCCAACGGAGTGGCACTTCTGAAAGACCTCTACAAGAAGAGTGAGAATGACAGGATACGTGTGAGAGCCCTAGTGGTAAGTACTGCAGACAGTTAGAGAAAGGAGCATTACTAAAGAAAGATACAATGAATTCTTTCCTGTGGTTTATTACACAGGGTTTGTGCAAGCTGGGATCAGCAGGAGGGACTGATTTCAGCATGAAGCAGTTTGCAGAGGGATCCACGCTGAAACTTGCCAAGCAGTGCAGGAAGTATGTGTGTTTGTGTTGAATTTTGAACCTGGTTATAGCTTAAGAGAAATGTTTCATGCCTGGTCCACATTGTTGCGTAACATGCCTAAAAACGACAGATGAGGAGTTGATTCTTGGATTTTAAGATAAGATGCAAGCTGTATTTCTTTCTCTGTTAGGTGGCTGTGTAATGAATCTCTGCCCCCAACCTCCCGCCGGTGGTCCGTAGAAGGTCTCGCCTACCTCACCTTTGATGCTGATGTGAAGGAAGACTTAGTGGAAGACAAGAGCGCTCTGCTGGCCATGTTTGAGCTAGCAAAGGTTGGGTTGTTATAATACTTGTGACTCATGGACAGTAGAAGGCAATTATAAAGTCAGATTCCTCTCATAAAAGGTTCTTGATAACTCTGGTATTTATTTTCACCAGCGTGACAATCAACTTTTTTTTTTTTTAACTAGTGACATTGACTTGTTTTTCTGCATGTTCCTGCAGTCTGAGGATAAGACAGTGCTCTTTGCTGTGGGCTCCACACTAGTCAATTGCACCAACAGCTACGAAGTGGAGAAGCCGGATCCTCAGATGGTGGAACTGGCCAAATATGCAAAGCAGCATGTACCTGAGGAGCACCCCAAGGTACTGTTCTTAAAAGTTATATTACATGCATCCTTTTCTTTAAAGACTGCCTGTTTTACGTGAACCCGTCTGTCTTTTTGTGTGTCAGGATGCACCTTCCTATGTGGAGAAAAGGTTGGTGAAGCTGCTGGAGGCTGGTGTAGTGTCTGCGTTGGTGTGTATGGTCAAACATGAAAGTCCAGCTCTCACAGAGGCTTGTAGAGATTGTATTGCCAGGTAGGCAAAATGGCAGTAAGTCTTTTCCACTCGCTGTTCTCTCTGTAGATTTTTGTCTTAATGCCATTTCTCACGGCAGGGTGTACTTGGCTTTGGTGGAACGGCAGGAAGACAGAGGCACAGTGGTGGCACAGGGTGGAGGAAAGGTAGAGCACCACAATAAATATGCTAAGTTTAGCCTGCGCACTAATCTGAATACTTTGCCTTCGGAGGTTCACATGCTGTATGTTTTCTCCACAGGCTCTGATCCCATTGGCATCCGACAACACAGATTTAGGGAAAATCAAAGCGGCACAAGCTCTGGCAAAAATAACCATCACGTCTAACCCAGAGATTGCCTTTCCAGGAGAGAGGGTGAGGAGAATCTGTAATCAGCCTCAGTCAAAAATGTAAAAAGTCTGTCTTGTTAACCTTCTCTCTTTTATGTTTTTAGATCTATGAGGTGGTCCGCCCACTCGTCAGTCTTCTAAGTCTTGAATGCACCCTGCTGCAGAACTTTGAGGCACTCATGGCTCTCACCAACCTGGCTGGCATCAGTGATAGACTCAGGTTGGCCACTAGGGGGAAATCTATCCTAAGAATACACATGCAAAACAGTCAGTTGTAAAGGGAGCATGATAACAGAGATATTTGCAAATCCAATTTTCTGTTGTATTCTTTCCCCACAATTTAGCAGAATTACCCCCCCCCCCCCCCCAAAAAAAAAAAAGGTACAGATTTGTGCCATTTTAACTTCTAAACACACAGGATCCTAGTTTGCCTCCTAGAAATTGAAATGCCATCAAAACATTTTTACCAGTGCTGATTTCAAGTCCTTTGGGGAAAGTGGCCTAAGCTTTTACAGTGCAAGTCCCAAGCCAAGTCTGAGCTCCTTTAAGTCCAGTTAAATGGCTTCACAAGCAAATTGCAAGTTAATATGAAAATTCTTTCACATTTCTGCATGCTGAGAGCTTACACATAGTAATTAAGGTATGTGACTATGCCTGACGCTGGCATATTCATTTTGATTGCTCTTGGATTTCATCAACTCAAAACTTAACTCTCTTATGTCTTGACTGTATTTCATAATGTACTTCTCATTCTGACATCACAATTTTATATTAGTTAGTAGTGTATCTGCGTATAGTGATAAAGTATATTGTTTCACAGACAAAAGATCATAAAAGAGAACGCCGTGCCAAAAATTGAAGGCTACATGTTTGAGGAGCACGACCTGGTCCGAGCTTCTGCCACGGAGTGCATGTGTAATTTGGTTTTAAGCACAGAGGTAAGACACACATTATTAATCCTAGATTCTTTGGCAGAAATTTGTTAAAAAGTTGAACTAACAGCAGTGGGTGATTTGGTGTGATCTCAGGTGCAGAAGCTGTACCTAGCAACAGGGAACGACCGGCTGAAGCTGCTCGTGCTCTACAGCGGAGAGGAGGATGAGAGGCTGCGGAAAGCTGCTGCAGGAACCCTGGCCATGTTGACCGCTGAGCAGCCTGAGCTCTGCGCACGCATCCCCGGAACAGTAAGCACACCACTGTCCCCACACCTCCAGCAAGTCAGCACTGTGATATACGACAGTGCCTTAGTTTCATATTTTGGCTCACATGACTCCCCACTGTCGTCTCTTCTCAGACAACCCACTGGCTAGAGATCGTACAGACGCTGCTGCTCAGTGAACTATCCGACCTACGTCATCGTGGAGTGGTCATCGTTCTGAACATGATGCAGGCGGAGAAGAGCCTGGCTGAGATGCTCATGGAGAGTGAAGCTCTGGAGATCCTGTCTGTCCTGGCGAAGGGAGGAGAGGGCACGCCAGAGCCGGTCTCAAGAACGGCTCAGAACTGTCTGGACAAGGCCGTGGAGTACGGCATCATCAGAAACAGGGAAGGGAGGGAAAAGGGCAAAGGAACTGAACCCTGAAAACACAGCTGCTGTGTGTGAATGTGCCTCTTGGCAATGTTAAAGTGCTTTGAGTATTATGTGGGACCAGTAAAGTCATTTAACTTTTACAGGAAATCAGTTTTTTGGTCTGAATGGGTAGACACCGATTACTCTCGTCTTAACCAAAAATGGTTAAAAGCAATAAGAAATTTAGGAATTTAGTTCCACTGTTTGTATTAATTTTCATTGTATTTTCATTCATGCACATCCAGCAAAATATTTTATACATTCTTTAGAGATTGTAATTTTTGCTTGTGTAATTGTTATTCCCAAAATATACTTAGGCATAATTTTACATTGTTCACACTACTTTATCTTTTTTGTAATTACGTTTGACCTTTAAAAACCAAAACATTTCGTTAATATAATTCCGCTAATTGTGTGCTGTGTTTAAAAACAATGCGTTATTACTTCACTACATTCCCAGTGCTTTAACTGTGTTTTAAAAATAAATCTCTGTATTTGAACTGTGTAGTCGCCTCTCTGCTGAGTACATCCATCTCTAACGCATGGGCGTAGTGTTAAATTTTGCAGCATTATGGACGCGCATGCGCAGCACATCCCGGTTCCACAGTCATGAGTGTTTCAACTTTGCGGACAACTGCGTTGCGCGGCTCAGCAGCGTTTCTGTGAGAAGTCATCAGAAGTAAAGCGTTTTCAATGCGGTGGTTCGGATTTGGCTTCAACGCATTTGGACAGATATGTGTCCATGAAAAATCTATGAAAGTAGCAGGTAGAGACGTCGCCAATGAAGTCAAAGTGAACAGTCCAACAGAGCTGTCGGACAGAAGTGGCTGCTGCTCGAAGATCAGTCAAATCAAAGCATGTTGGAGTCGAAGAGCATCTTTGCATTTGATCAGTGAGTCCAAGACAACTTCTCAAAGCAGCTGTGCAAGCCGTGGTCAGACACTCTAATTATTTGACACAAATTAAAGGCGGCTACAATAACGCACTCTTAACTCATGTATCATTTTGCTCTCTTTGATAGGTGACAGCTGTGTGTGTGTGGCAGGTTTCGAAGCAGCCACCTCCAAGGAGTCCTGTGGAGTCTCAGTGACAGACAGCCGCGGCTGTACAGATGCTGTCATCAGTGAATTGTATTTGACCCTTGCTTTCCCAGACAGGATTGAGACCTGGGACCTCCGGAATAAAGAGAAGACTCCATCATGGAGCATGGAAATAAAAACCCAACCACAGAGCTCTGGTTACGTGTATTTTAATATCTGATTTAGCTGGCAGACATCAGAATCATTCTGCATGACATGTAAGAGTCTCAACAGTGTACTTCTTGCTGCTTTCTTACTCCAGGACCCCTAGTGAATCTTCCATTGGTCCCTGGGGGTTACGTAGCCACAAAACCTCCCCTCTACCGCCCCTTAACACCAGCCCTGAAGGCCAAGAGTCTGGCACTGGGAGCAGAGCATGCCATCCTTCTCTGTGCCACAGGAGCTGTGTACACCTGGGGACTGGGCAGGTAAAGCTAACACTCATGTGTTTGTTTTTATTAGGAATCTGAGCAGTTGCACCTTAATGAGTATTGTCTGTTTATTTGATAGTCATGGTCAGTTGGGGCACGGAGGCCTCACATCTGAGGAGGAGCCCAAGGCGGTGGAGGCACTTTGGGGAATGCCCATGAGCTGTGTTGCTACAGGAGGCTGGCACTCTGTCTGCATTAGTGGTAAATGTTGTATAAAGATGTTGGCAGTGAAAAGGGTTACACCCCCTCAACTTGAGAGAAAAAAAAAAGTCTTAATGACCTTTTCTTCACAGATGGGGGTGACCTTTATGTGTGGGGTTGGAACGAGAGTGGCCAGCTTGGACTTCCATCAGGAGGTCTGAGGAAAGCAGCTCAGCAGCAAAGTAGCCAACAAGCAGGTTTGATGGTGGATTCATTATATTTGAAAGAGACATCACTTTTGAGTTTTTCAAACTGATTTTGACTTTGAGCATCATAAACTAAATGCCATCAACTGTCACTGCACTGGGATAAGCTACAGCTGATATCTCACATTCCTTTGCAAAAATAGACCATTTAAATGTATAGCATATCAGGTATGGGAAAAGCTTTAGCATTTATAAATGAACCATCCCTATAACTCAAGTATAATATCATATATGTTGCTTGTAGTATCCACTCATGAGTAAAATCTTCAGCGGTAAAAGCTCAGTTACATTGACTGTACTGAACAGGAGCATTGTGCCAAGATGCCAGCTCATCTCCTGGTGAAGAGCCACAAGAGGGAGAGAAACAGGAAGAGGTATTCATATCGATCCAGGCGTTCCCGGCTCTACTGGATGTCACTCCGTCATGTGAAATCAGTACAGTCAGCTGTGGTTCCCGCCATACAGCTGCTGTAACAAGTAAGGACCATGTTTCTCACTGGTGTATAATATTGATTTACATTCTGTGACAAGTCAGCGTCATGGTCACCTTTTCCTCATATTTTTTGATTTCAGCGACAGGTGACCTCTACACTTGGGGCTGGGGTAAGTTTGAATCTGAAGCTAAGCTGACATCTAAATACATTTTACTCAATTACAAATATGTTACGTTTAAATAAAAAAACACCCACTAGCAGCACCAATCAAATTATGATGTAGTGAAAAGACATATGGTCAGTACAAGTTAAATTTCCCCTGTCCATCTTTCCTCCTATTACCATTTCAGGTGAATACGGCCAACTTGGACATCACACTTTAATCAGTTCAGATGAGCCTCAGCGTGTGGAGTACTTCAGGAAGCAGCAGATGCGAGTAGTTGACGTAGTGTGTGGGACATGGAACACTTTTGCTGCTGTCGTCAAGGAGGAAGTAGCTTGCTCTTAAAAATTCCCCTGATAAACATGAACAGTGGACTTTGGATAGCATATCAGGAAGTGTAGATTATAACAACAAATGCATGGAGACTTTGGATTTAATATATTTTGTAATATATCTAAGTTATTTGTTTGTATGTCTATAAAAAAACTTTGGTAATTAAGTACTTTTTTAAAACATTTTTTTATTTTCCTTACATATATTTAAAAATAAAAATCACAAGAGTTATTTAATTTCAAAAACAATACATAAAAACAGTTAAGGTGATAAAATCCACAGGTAAATATAATTTAAGGCAAATAGTGAAAATTTCTCTAATCAAAAATGAAACACTATAATATCAGAATTAAAGGGTGATGCATTTCCACAGCCCACTAGAGGTCTTCACAGCACAATCTTGAAAGAACTATGGAGAAATGAAAATATAAAGTTGCAGTTAAGTGAACAAAATTGTGTCATGTCAAACACATACTGGTAATAATAATCAGATTTTTACTTACCTGACAAAATCAGGTGATCTTGAGATGACATGCTGAAACTCTGAGAGGTTCACGGTTCCATCCTTGTCAATGTCTGACTCTTCAAGAATCTAAAAAACATACACAGGGAAGAACTGTTAGGCCCAGTAACACATCAGTGTACCGACATGCATCCACTATCTGTTACAAATATCTAGGGTGCCTCCATGCATCTTCAAAGAGGAAAAACTCAGTGAACTCACATTGCTGATGAGCTGTCGCATTTCCTCTGCAGTTAGTCTTGTGTCATCTGTCTCCCCGGTCAGACAGTTAACCAGCTTCTCCAGATCTCCGCTGTCAAGGGTTCCATCGTCGTCAAAGTCTAAAAAAAACATCAATATGCTTCTTATACAGATTCATAGCCTGACATGTATTACTCATAACCAACTCTTTTTAATCAATTTATTTACCAAATATACGGAATGCATAGTGGGATTTGATTTCCAGAGTAGCAGAGTCACTGAAGGCACTCAAAAGATCCAGAAAGTCCTCAAACGTGAGGCTTCCATCTTTCTCTTCACATGTTGAGAATACATGGCAGATTCTTCTCCTGAATGGGTTGGACTGGGACAGGAACAAGTACAAGGGTCAGTACAGTTTATCAGTACTTAAAGTACTTCCTCCACAACACACAAAGCACAGGACAGTACACAGGACAGGACACTTAGTTAATGATAATAACCACTAAGCAATCCGCATAACACCACAATTACCATTTAACTTAAATGTTATTTTACCTTGAGTTCTGGCAGAGTAAGAATCCTCTCCATTGGTACTCTGGTATTTGGAAGGTCTTTCTCATCTTTGGTGAGCAGTTCAGTGAATCTCTTGTGAGCCCTGAAAAAAAAGGAAGCCACAACTTAATTGTGTATTCAACAATCAGTGATAGATTAAATTTTTTTTTTTAAACATGATTGTAATGTAACATGCAGTTCATCACTTACAGAAGAATTTCTTGTTTTGTCAAGAATGTCAGTTCCTAAAAGATAAAATTAGCATTATTAGAATGGTAACAGTGCTTTTCGCACCACATTGGAATACTTTTATGAGTCTGATTTCCTATAATGCATCCATGATCTAACTAACTGACATTAGCAACAACATTAGCTTCCATAGTCTTAGTCAGCGTGACATATACGTTATATTTAGTTTAAAATAAATACTACAACAGACCGAAAATAAATCACCCTGTCCCGCTGATGACAAGACTTAAATAATTTTCTTTTACCTTAACACTTTAGGGTCAGATAGATATTGCGTTATCCTCGGTTTTTACGGGGCGTGAAACAACTATTCACAACTTTAGCCACTCGGTTAACGTCTGCAGCGATGTAATACCTGCTTTGGGGGACTTTGCTTTGGACACTTACTTGATATTCTGAGAGCAAATCCTTCCCAAGTTGACTTGCCGTAGTTCCCATATTGAAATTTTCGACTTAAAGATGTACTTTTTGTTGTTACAAATACTACTACTGCTGGACAACTTGTTGCTTTAACATCGCTTACTTCCGGTTTCTGCTTAACGCATTCTATTTCCTGTACTAGCTACGTAATGGTTTCTATAGTGACGTACTTGTAAACAACTGCTATACTGACAGGTCAACAGTAGCCAGCTGGTGACATATAGTAACTAATAGAGTAACATATTACATTACTGAAGAACCGTACTGAAGTAAAAATTTTATGTAGCGTACTTAACTGAATATTTTTATTGTTTGTTAGTACTTTATAGACTACTTCTACTCCACCGTCTTGTCAAAGAGCAACATTGTCCTACTTTTTACTCCACTACGTTAACAGTATTTCACAGCTGTAGTTACTAACGACTTTTAAGATTTTACATTTTAAAAAAATCATCTGACAACCTTATAAAATACAACACATTTCTAAAGGATTAAACAGTGTTTTTGACCTTTTTTGGCTTCTGAGCTTCTTGTCATGTCTGAGTTCAGAAGGGATTTCCAACCCCTGAAAGAATAGCATTAGCTAATATTGCACAACAAAAGTAAAGATAAGAGAGAAGTATGAAAATGAATACATTTTTGTGAATCACTTTGTTTTTTTCTTATTTCTTCTGCCATGAATTATTTCACCCCTCATATTTATTTTGTGAGCCTTTGGTGGGGACCAACCAGAACCGCTGGGCTAAACGAACTAATTGTATGTAAAGAGGTTAAAACTAGCTCCACCTTGAGCAGCCACAGCAGTAAAAAAATAAATGCTGCTTACACATTGATGCATCTGAATCTACAATCCAAAGTCAATTATGAGTCACAGAGGACATTTTACTGCAAAACTAGTACTTTTGAATAATTTTTTTTCTTTTAATAACATTTCTGTACTTAAGTACAATTTTGAATGCAGGACTTTCACTTATATTTTTCACTTGTATAGCATTGGTAATTTTACTTAAGTAAAGGATCTGAATACTTCTTCCTCCTAATGTTCCAGCCATAATCTCTCATCTCTGTTTTTCTGTTTTTGTTTGGGTTTTATTTATTTATTTATTTATTTTTATTGTTTGGCTTGTTTAAATTTATTAATTTATTCTCTCTCTGTTCTTGTAGAATCTCTTTCCCATAAATAGTCCAAGCATACTGATAAAATTACTAATCATCTTCATTTTATTGTAGTTTTACAGCAAATACCGTCTTTTTTGCGACAGAAACAAGCAAAATCAGTATTTCAGTACATTTTTCTTCTACGGTATAAACAAAATTAGTAACATGAGTGAGTAATTAATTCAGCTTACAAACATTAAAAACTTAATAATATACCTACAAAACAGTAGCTTTTGGTAATGTATTCATCATTAACTACCTGATAAAATACTTTGGGGATTGAACACAATCAGCAAATGTTTATAACTGCACTAACTACTTTACAAAAATGTATATACTGTAAATGAGAAATAAATGAGGATCCCAACAGGGAGATCAGGAGATGATCAACTCAGCCCCGGAATAGAGACAAGCTAAGCTCCTGGATTTGTGTCCCAGTCTGTTGTATCTGAAACAGAAGAATAAAAACAGAATTACTCTTAATACAAGTAGAATAATGTGCAATGAAATAAGTGTAAGTGCCTAATATATCTCATCATTCTCTAACATCTTTAACATCTGACTGTTCTTAGGTAATAATCCCATTGCTCTAATTACTTATTTTATTCTTAATAAATACAACAACTCTTATGATTTCTCCTCAGATTGTGGGTTTACCTGTCATTTTCGTTCCCTCCTTGGTCTCAGTTGGAACACCAATCCCATACTCATTTTCCCCAGTGACTCTGAAGAAGTAGATTCCTCCCTCCTCCAGGTCAGACACCCTATAGGACAGTCGGCGGCATTTGTCTGTGAGTCTTGTCCACCCTTTCCTGCTGAGGTCCCGTATGTCCACAAGGTAGTTCTTGACAGGAGCTCCTCCCTCATTCTCAGGGATGTCCCAGGTAACAGTGGCAGAGTTCTTGGTCACATCTTTAACTGCTATATGAGCTGGTGGACCAGGGGAATCCAAAACCCTCACATTCAGGGTTAAAGAGGCAGATCCAGCGACATTTTGCAGTTTGACTTTGTATTTGCCAGAGTCGTCACGTGATGCCCGTTCCACTGTGATAGAGGTGACGGAGCTGGTGGTATTGATGAGTCCTCTGACTCTCAGATCGACATCTGCCTTGTCCCATGACACAGTGGGAACAGGTTTGCCGGTGAAAGGCATAGTCAAAGTGAAGGAGCTGCCATCCTTAACAAGTAGAGTCTTCCTCATCTCAGGGCTAATATCAAACTTGGGCTCCTCCTCTCTCTCAATGGCTACCTGCGGATCTGTTTCAGGACTGGGCTCGCTGATGCCAATCTTATTTATGGATCTGACAATAAAAACATATTCTGCCCCTGATGCGAGTCCACTTACCGTAAACTCTGTTTTATCTGTGTTATGAACGCCAACAGCCCAGTCGTCTTCTGTTGATTTTCTGAATTCAACTTTATACCCTGTTACTGCTGCTCCACCATCAAACAGCGGCTTGTTCCACGACAGAGTGATTGAGGATCTGGTTGAATCAGCTATAATTGGCTTTGCTGGAGGGGATGGTAGAAACTTTGGATCCTCTGCCAGGGTGAGCGGGCATGGGAGACTGGGTTCACTTAACCCTGCAGCATTCTCAGCAAAGACTCTGAATTCATACTCACATCCCTCATGCAGACCAGAGGCTTTGACTCGTAAGTCATAGACTGGTTTTTTATTGACTCTTACCCAGCGAACACCCTGCTTCTCCCTCTTCTCAATGACGTAACCACTGATGCGGCTACCACCATCAGAGGCAGGTCTCTTCCAGCAGATAGTCATTGCGTCGCTGCTTGCACTTGTGACCTCAACATCCATCGGAGCAGATGCGATAGTAAAGGGATCCATTGCCCTGATGGGCTCACTGTCCAAAGTCTCACCCTCCCCATATTTGTTCACTGCCCTCACTCTAAACAGGTACTCATTTCCTTTGAGCAGCTTGGTTATCTTACAAGTAGTTGCCATCATGTTATCATACACAAGAGTCCAGGAGACACGGCTGGTTTCACACTTCTCAACAATGTAGTGCATGATGTCAGCACCGCCAGTCTCATGAGGGGGTCCCCACGACAGGGTGCATTTCTCTGCTGAGAGTCCAGACACTTCCAGAGGTCCGGCAGGTGGGCCGGGCCTATCCAGGACCTTGCAAGTGATAACCTTAGATGTGGTACCACCTGTATTCTGCAGGGTCAGAGTATACTGTCCAGAGTCTTTCCTAACACTTTCTCTGATAAGTAGAGAGGTATGTGTCTTTGTTGCAGTTATCTCAATCCTTCCTTTGGTGCCAATATTTCTACTATTCTTCAACCAAAAAACTGTAGGATTGGGGCGACCGGAGATGTCAGCTTCCATTTTTAGGAGGTCTCCTGCTTTGACAATCAGCACCTGTCTAAATTTGTCCTCCAAGATAATTTTGGGTGGCTCTACATCGTGCTGTACAGTCACAGGTCCTGTGGTTTCAGAAGGTGCACTGAAGAGCTCAGCTGAATTCTTTGCAATCACACGAAAATCATACTGTTCACCCTCTGTGAGGCCAGTCACTTCCAGGGAGGTGTCCAGTAAGTTGGTAAAGTTGCACTTAAGCCAGCAACTATCTGGCAGCTCTTTACGCTCAACAATGTAACCGGTTATTTTAGCTCCACCGTCATATTCTGGTTTATTCCATGACAGGGAAACTGAGCTGTTAGTTATATTGGTGACTGTGAGGTTGCATGGGGGATCGCACTGGTCTCTTGCTGCTACAGGATCAGATGCCTTGCTGCAGGGTCCAACCCCTGCCATATTCTCAGCACAGACACGGAACTCATATATCAGGCCCTCTTCAACATTTGTTACCTTGAACTGGTTCTCAGTCACTGGGCTTCTGTTTAACTTTGTCCACAGAATACTGCTTTGATCTTTGCATTCAATATGGTATCCAATGATAGGGCTGCCACCATCACTGTCTGGTTTGCTCCAAGCAATGACCATAACAGACTTTGAGGCTTGTACAACATGGAGGTTGGTCGGTGGACCAGGGGGCTTGAAGGGATACTGGGCGACAACAGGTTCAAATTCAACAAATTGGCTCTTGCCATAGCGATTCTCTGCAGCAATACAAAACTGATATTCAGTACCTTGTGTCAGACGGGAAATTTTGATTGATGTTCTTGCAACTGTAGCCGACACAGTCTGCCAGGCTGTGCTCCCTGTATCTCTCTTCTTAACAACGTAATTACTGATTTGAGATCCGCCAGTATAATGCGGAGGCTGCCATGACAAAGACACAAAGTCAGCGCTCACTTCATCCACACTGAGGTCACTTGGTGGTCCAGGTCGTTCAAAGACATTGACAAAAATTTCAGCAGATGTGTTTCCAACAGAATTGGTCAGAGTCACCTCATAGACACCGACGTCTACCCTGGTGGCATCTTTGATTATGATCTGAGATGACGTGTCAGATGTTTGCACATTTACCCTGCTTGTCTCTTTCAGCATGTTGCCATCTTTTTTCCAGGCTACTGTTGGTGGCGGCACACCTTTGAATGGAACCTCAATCTTTAAATCGTTCCCTGCCTTCACACTGAATGTGTTGGAGAGCAAACAAATAATGGGCTCAGCACTAGTATCTTTTACGATAACAGGTGTCAACAGGGACTTTGGTTCACTCCTTCCCTTTTCATTCACAGCGCTCACTCTAAAGAAATACTCCTTTCCTTTTGTCAGCCCAGTAACAGTCACTTCCAGTGCTTTACTCTCTGAACATATTGTCCATGTGTCATCTCCCTCAGCTTGCATTTCTACTATATAACATGTGATTTTGCTTCCTCCATCATGGTCAGGCTTCTCCCAAGAGAGTCCTGCACTATTGCAAGTGACATCAATGAGTGTGATTTTGCCAGGAGGCAGAGGAGCCTCAGAAACTTTAACAGCCTCAGCGGTCTCTGCTGGCAGTCCAGCCCCAAACTCATTCACAGCCAGGACACGGAAATAATAAAAGCATCCTTCCTGGAGATTTTCAATCTTGTATGAGTTTCTCACACAGCTGCTGCAGACACTTGTGAAGGCCTTTCTAGCCTCCTCTCGCTTCTCTACGATGTAGTGCGAAATCTTTGTTCCTCCATCAATGAGCGGTGTCTCCCAGGAGATGGACACAGAGTCTCTCTTTACCTCCTTCACCTCTAGGTTTGTTGGTTTGCCGGGAGAGTCCAGTACTCTGACGTTGATGAATGCTGATTTAGTGCCACTGCAGTTCTCAGCAGTCAACACATACTTTCCTGTATCATTTCTATTAACGTTCTCAATCAGTAACACTGTGTAGGAGCTTGTTACCTCAATTTGAGCCCGCTCACTGAGAGGTCCACCTTCCTTTGACCATTTAACCTCAGGCTCTGGCCTTCCCTTGATGGTGACAAACAGACGTAATGTGGAACAGGCTCGAACATTCACAATCTTCCTCAAGGCAGTGTCCAACTCAATCTCAGGTCCCTCCAATTTTTCCGCTGCTTTCACAGACCCAGGTAGTTCCACATGCTCTCCAACTCCGGCGGGGTTCATCGCACGAATGCGAAAATTGTACTCTGCATTTTCTTTCAGTCTCTTCACGGTGTAGTTTGTTTCCTTTATACCTGTGCTTGGTGTGCATACAACCCACTCATCCTCTAATGTTTCTTTCATCTCAACCATAAATCCACTAATGACTGCTCCACCGTCATAGATAGGCTTTGACCAGGTCAGAGACACAGAACTACTGGTAAAATCTGTCACTTTAGGGTTGGTAGGGGGACCAGGTGGGTAAGTAGCTTCACAGACTTTTATATACTCACTTGGCTCACTTGGTGCACCCACACCAGCAGCGTTTTCTGCCAATACTCTAAACTGATAGTAATGTCCCTCAGTGAGCCCTGTGCATCGGAAACGCAAATCGTTTAGTCTTCTCTTGTTGCATTTAGTCCACCTGACACCTTCTTTGTCACGTTTCTCCAGGATGTAGCCATCGATCTCTGTGCCTCCATCACTCTCTGGCCTTTCCCATGTTAGTGCTATAGAGTCACCAGTCACAGCGCTGGCCGTAGGGGTAGAAGGCGCACTAGGTGTTGTAAAAGGGTTCTGTGCAATGAAGGGCTCTGATTCCAAAAATTCACCAACACCAAATTTATTCACTGCAGCAACTCTGAATATATATTCTTTTCCAGGCACCAGTTTTGTCACTTTGTAACTGACAGCTTCAACATGGGCATCAACCCCAGTCCATGTAACACGGCTGGTCTCCCTTTTTTCAATGATGTAGTGGGAAACACAGGCACCGCCATCATTTACCGGGGGATTCCAGTGAAGATTACACTTCTCTGCACTGACAACTTTCACCTTCAGAGGCCCATCAGGAGGACCAGGTCTATCCAGGACCCTCACATTAACTGGCACAGATGTAGTTCCGCCGACGTTACTAAGGATCAGTACAAAGTGGCCCCCATCCACTCGGGTACAGTCCCTGAGAGTCAGAGTTGTGTGAGTGAGGGTGTTTTTGACCTCCATTCTTGGTGTAGTTTTGTCAATTTCTTTTCCGTCCTTCAGCCATATTACATCAGGAAGGGGCTTCCCGAAGTAATCAGCTTCAATAACAAATGTCTCGCCAGCCTGAACACCAGTAGCGCTCTTGAACTTAGGATCAATGAACGCTGTGGGTCCCTCGATAACATCCTGAGCGATGATGGTTACACTTTCTGAAGGTGTGCTCCAGACACCAGCACCATTCTTGGCAGTTACTCTAAACTCATAACTTTGGCCTCCTGTCAGACCTGTGACTGCGAACTGATTCTCAATAACATTGGTGAAGTTTGCCTTCATCCATCTGCCATCTGGGAGCTCCTTCTTCTCAACAACATAGCCTGTAATGGTGCTTCCACCATCATACTTGGGTTTTGCCCACTCAAGTGTGATGTTCTCTCTTGTGATGACAACAGCTTCAGGTTTGCCAGGCGGATCGCAGGGGTCTCTTGCCACATAACACTCAGATATTTGGCTGGATGAGCTGAGTCCAGCAATATTCTCAGCAAAGACTCTGAATTCATAGTCAATGCCTTCCTGCAGTCCACTTGTTTTGAAGCGAGTATTAGGTATAACAAGCTTGTTCAGCTTGGTCCATAAAATGCTGTTCTTCTCTTTGCGTTCTAGATGGTAACCGATGATGGGGCTGCCTCCATCTTTGGTTGGAGGCTCCCATTCAACAACCATGCTGTACTTTGTTACTGTGGACACAAAGGGGGTTCCAGGGGAAGCGGGCACACTAAATGGATATTGTGCAATTACAATAGGAGAGGTGATTGCAGTACTCTTTCCGTACCTATTTTCTGCAAACACTCTCAACTGGTATTCACTTCCTGTCTTCAGCTTGGTGACTTTGATTGTAGTTCTTACTGTCGTTGCTGACACTGTCTGCCACTCTGTACTTGTAGTTTCACGTTTCTCCACTATGTAGTTGTCTAGCTGACAGCCTCCTGTGTATTCAGGTGGCTCCCAGGAGATGGTAACATAGTCAGAATTGACTTCATCAATCCTCACAGGTCCTGTGGGTGGGTCAGGTTTTTCAAGAACAACCAAAGTGATTTCTCCTGTAAATTTCCCAGCAGTGTTGCTTGCCGTGACTGAGTATTGACCAGAGTGCTCCCTCGCAGCATGTCTGATATGAAGAACTGTTAGTGAAGGTGTAGTTGAAATCTCTAGTCTTGATGTCTCTTTAACTAACTGACCATCTCTTTTCCATTCAATCTTTGGCATTGGGTGCCCAACCACCGGGATCTCTACTTTCAGATTTTCACCATTCTTGACACTGAATGTGCTGAAAGTTATCTGGAGCGTTGGCTTAATAGCATTTTCCTTATCTGTGGCAGAGCCAGGTGGCACCCTTGGGTTGTGTTCTCTGTTCTCCGCAGAAGTGTCAGATGAACCTGGTGTGAAGATCAAATAAGCATTAATTAATCATAATGAATTATACATGATTCATATGGTTATTGATAAGCCAAATAAATCTCTTGGACCTTTTGAATGCATTTGAGTAAATACATCAATCCATTTCAAAATATGGACAAATTATTTGGTTTGCATGTAATGATTATAATTTGTGTATTCTGAAAAATGACAAAAAACTGTATATTAAATAGGAAAAAACAAAATATGAGTCTTGTCCAGTTTGTTCAATACAAATGTGTGAATTTGTTGTTTTTAAAAATTGTTATAACATTTTAAACATGTTTAATCGAAATCAAAGTACGAATATATACTGTCTAGGCTACTAAGTGATAAGATGAATGCAGGACATACCTTGGACAATGAGTGTGGAGGGTGATTGAGAATCCTCTGCTGTGAGCTGAGCATCAGTGTCTGGTTTCATATTTATATTTAGAGTGTGAGCTTTATCTTCTGCTTTCTCTCCCGTCTACAAAAGAGGATGGTACAAAACCTTCAGAGAAAATGAAACGAAAGAGATACAGACACAAATACCCCACCCCACCCCACCCCCATTTGTTACCTATGTTTGGTTGTTTGTAAGTAAACTGTAGCTTTATGATCACATCTAAAAATCTGCTATACATATTTCATCATGATAGGATTTTGACCAAGGTAATATTAGTGTTTTAAGATGTGGGCTCTATTACTGTGGTGACTGTGATCTGTTGGTAACAGAAACTGGTTTTAAAAATAACTAGAGGCATGGTGGACCAGACTGCCATCTGTTCAGATAAAACTCTATTATTATCTAATTTTGAAAGCTCTCATAGGTTTAAACCAGTTCACTTAAGCACAATTAGGAAAAATCACCCAAAAAAAGGAAAACTGAGGTGCCCACAACTTTTGCTATACTATTTCAATAACTTTTAAGATAGTCCAGTATTACATTTTTAAACACAATTGTACTTACTGCATTGTTGCTTGCTTCCATCCTTTGTCTTACTTATCCTTATTTATATGTATGAGAAATGTAATGTGATTTAAAAATCCAGCTTGTCCAGTTATGAAGCATCCACTGTGGTGATCCCCGACACTCTGTTGCAGACATACACAGCTCTGCCAATCACCGCCTGCTTTATCTCCAAAAGCATGCAGTGACTAAAATAACCATGATGCCTGACTGGCCACCTGACAGCTGCTCATGCTTTCAAAGTTAGTGGAGCTTACATAGGTCAGTGAGGAAAAACTGGAGCATTGCTCAACATTTAAATATTGTACACATACTATTCCAGTTACAGGGGGTTTACCACATGGGTTTACGGTTTAGATAACTTCTAAATACATTTGTTTGTGTGTCTGTTGGAGGGTGGGTGGGTTATATGTGTGTGCACATTTTAAGTGAACAAGACCCTTCCTGTGAGCAAATTGTCAGCCCTTACAATAATAGGTAGGTAGGTCAAGGCTATGAAATACTTAACATATTGGCTACTTTTATCAGAATACATGCATTACATTTGCCTTCTTGAGGAATATGTATTGGATTTTATTATATTTTTCTCCCGTCCTTTATCAATAAACATGTAAAGATGCAAACAAACAAGATACTTTTTTCTTATTCACAAAATACTAACAAAGGTTGAGCATAAACACAAAAAAATAAAAATGAAAATAATGAGTACATCAAGTTTTAAGAAAAAAAGGGGGGCTCTTCTCAAATTAACTTGAATAAATCAAGTAAAGAAACTAACTAAAGGGCTTATATCCTTCAAAAGCTTCAGACACTTACTTAGGAATTTAAACTTGTTCAGCCATTGATTTATACATTATGTAGTTTTACAATACCTGCATTCTTGTATAAAAACTTCCCTAATAACAGTAATCATTTGATTATTTAGCTATGTATTTAGCAATTATAATACAGAGAATATTTCTATTATTATTTTTTACTTACCTACAAAACTGCAGATAAATGCATGAATATAGCCATATTCTAATTGTAATATAATTACTCTAATGTGAATGGATTCGACTTTAATATGGTAACGCAAAGACTATGCAAATAAATGTTTTTTATCACCGAAACATTTAGTTTGAAAAAAATGAACCGGATATACAACAATAAACACCGACGAAGAAGAAGACGTGTCACTACCACCGAGGCTAGCTTAGCATAGCCAACCCGGCGTTTGCACAAATATGGAAGGAACGTAAAACTGCGAGTATGAACAAGCGTTAGTTTTGTCTTTTTTTTACAAAAGCGTTAATCTGCTGTTTGTTCCAAGACGGGAGACGATGTCAAACCTAAAAGGTGAGCTCACTATCAAATGAACTCATGCTTGTGTCGTGACAATTACTGAGAAGCACAGGTGTCTGTGTCAGTGCATCTTAGCTTTAGACTGCTTGTTTTGTGTGATGTAGAGTTGTCTATTGGTTTGTAGGTTTGGGAAATTGTAATGGACAGTTTGGGTTTTTATTGTTGACACTTCAATAGACAGTAATAAGTTGCAGCCCTGCTGTCCACTCCTGTGTGTGACCGGTCTGTCAGATGATTCAGCAGGATGAGACTTAAATGAGCTTTCTTGTCAAATCTCATGCCTCTCTGCCTCACCAGCAGATCCAACCATGCCGCTGCAGTATGTGTACACAAACCAGGACTTTGTCACAGACGTCCGTCGGAGCACTGACAGTAGTTCCGGGATGGCATCACCGCCCGCAAAGTTTGACACAACCATCCAGGCCGGCTGGGCAGACAGGATGGAGAAGGGGCTTTTTCGATACCATCTGGGTAACTTACAAACACGCATCCTGCCGGGTTCACGTGGCTATGTGGCCCAGTTGAATATTCAAAGAGGAATAGAGAGAAGAAAGCCTCAGGAGATACTGAGCATTCAGCAGGAGTTCAGTGCCAAGCAATTCAATTTTAACAAAATCAATCCAGAGGAAATCATATTTGAGATGATAAAGGACACAGAGAGAGGCACAGCTTTGCATCACAGTGGGCAATTGCATCAGCCCTGCAGGATGGTCGTGTTGGTCAATGTCAGTCCTTTGGAGTTTGGACACTGTCTCTTTGTTCCAGAGCCATCATGTTGTTTACCGCAGGTTCTGACAAGGTTCGCCATCCAGGTCGGTATTGAATCTGTGCTTCTGAGCTCCGACCCTGGCTTTCGTGTGGGTTTCAACAGTTTAGGAGCATTTGCGTCTGTCAATCATTTACACCTACATGGCTATTACCTGGACCACGAGCTCAAGATAGAATCTATGCCGGTCAAGCCATTGCTTCCTGAAAGGGGATTTTATCGCTTGTTGGACTTTCCTGCGGGGCTTTTGTTTTACACAGAATCAGAGGAGTTGGAGAAAGTTGCCAGAGCCATCTGTGAAGTGACGGACTTTCTTGTGGATGGTAACATTGCTCACAACTTGTTCATGACTAGAGGATGTCCACCCTGTGATCACAGACAGAACGAAAAGAATCTCTGTTCAAGAAAAGGCGTTCGCATCGCTGTATGGCCCAGAATATCCTGCTTCGGTGCCAAAGAGGAGTCTTCCTTCAACGTAGCTCTTTGCGAGCTAGCTGGACATTTACCGTTTAAGAACAAAAAGGACTATGAGCTCACTACTGAGAAAGATGTCATAGATATCATTCAGAGGTATGTCCTGCCTGATGAGGAGTTTCACAGGTTGGAACAGCAGCTTACTCGTCATTTAATGGGTTTATAATGTTAGGAAGCCTTGTTAAATCTTGTGCTAGAGTTACAAATCAACTAGATTGGATGCTGATATATTCAGTTTTCAGTGTTCCAAGTTTTTGGTCAGTTAGAAAATGAGAAAATATCTTGACCCTGAATTATACTTATGGATCTCTGCAGAATCCCCTATCCTGCACCTAGCCTAAAGATAGCATTGGATGTGCACACAACTACTCTACAGAATATGTTTCAAAGTTTCCACTAAACTATAAAGATGATTACAAATATTTACATTGATCAGTATTTTATTCATAAATTTGAGTGTGCTTTAATTGACTAATGGATGTGATGTAATGAAACTGGTATCAAATTAAAAAAAGCACTTTATCTAAAAACAAAAGTTTTGTATTTTTCTTTTTTTTTTTTGAGTTCCACTTTGTATTTGTATGATTTGATTTGATTTGTATGTTAAAGCAAGTCATTGACCTTTTACACCTAAACAGGAACAGAGTATCTGCTATGAAGATGCAACAGTGTAATGTTTATGGATAAAGTAACAGAAGGAACACGGAGGCTCATCTTTCCAAGGCAGTGATGATGTTTATAGCTGAGTCTACGTCAGTCGCCACTTCAGGACGATTCCCAGAACAGCATGAGGACGAGGAGGTGAGTCTAAGGATAGTGCCAGCATCTTGGAAAAATTACAATGAATAAAATGTGTTGCTTTCATGCTGTCCTCTTGTAGAAAAGGGAAACGGTCTCAAGGGTGGGATCATTTAACAGACAAGCAGTGTAGACAGAATATCACTGATAATGCTGATAACAATATGTGTGAAACTGAGCATGACTCACACAAGTTAAAAAAAAAAAAAAATTAAGGTGTGGCTTGGTGCACTATAGTTGTGTCAGGCCCAAACAAAAATTTGCAGAAGTTACTTGTAGCCACAATAATTATTGTTTTGCTGAAAACATTTGTCACAGAAGGAAAAACAGATGTGTCAATGATGAAATTAATAATGGCTGAATTCCATTTAGCTGCTTTGGATGCAGGGTGCTAGCTCATTGTCTCACTGCCATGGCTTACTGCAGTTTGTGACACCTGTGCTTTTACTACAGTAACAACTTAAAGTGACGGCCGAACCAGTAATAGAGGATGTGTAAGTGTAGTCACCATCTTTCTTTGCCTGATTGAAGCTTGGTTCACTCTTATGCTCTTCTTAGCGCACACACACACACACACACGTTGCATTGATGAAACATACAAATACAACACATGCAAAAGTCTCCTCAACAAGTCTGACAGGGGTGCTCATATCAAGAGGGATCAGTGTTACACATTATCCCCGAAGAGCACATCATCTGCCAGAATGACATCACCAAGGTTGCAGTGCTAAGCCGAGCAGTAAGATCAATGAGCATAGATACCCGCTCATTCATTTTAATGACGTTCCTCATTGGTGAGTCCAAAACCAGTGCAATGATCTAATCAACTTTATCAACATAGCACTTTTCATACAAACATGCAGCCCAAAGTGATTCACAGATCAAAACGGTAGAAACAAAAATAGACTTTTGCAAAGTTAAAAATTATGTCAATAAAATGTAGTGAAATAAATAAACGCAATGGATAAAAAGAAATATGGAAACCATGATGAATACTTAAAACTAGGGTAAGAAATGACGAGACACCTCAAATAAAAGCCAGGCTGAAAAGATATTGTACGTCTCTGTGTTTCTTTTTAGAAATAGTCCGCAAGAAACAATATTTTATTTTTGTTGAAATATATGTATGTATGACTTGCATATGTGCATTATGTGCAAATGACAACCATAAAAAGCTTAGGCTTGAACTTGGTCACTTTGATAGTTTAGATTTTTACTCACATTAAAAAAAAATGTCTGGTTTCGCCTGTCCTGTGCTCTATGTGGTTGGAAATTATATTTCTTTGCACAGAAGAAAAAAAAAAACACTGGCCTGCTTGTTGGTGTTGGGATAAGTGAGAAAATGTTTTATAATTGCTGTTATGTCCAAAGAGAGTTGCCCTCATGGCCACAATCCTGTCATACCTCAGGGCCTGTTGGAGGCCGTCAGTGTCTTGTCACCACCATAGTAACCCTGCATAGACTGCTTAGTGGTTACAAATATGGTGTTTCTGTTGAGTAAATAATGGGACCTCAACAGTGATTATACTCACATGTACTGTATGTGTCACATGTTTTTGTTATAGCCTACACATATATCACTTTGTAAGCAAGCAGTTGCACTCAGAATGCTGGAAATATGATTTACCATGCATATCTTAACATCTTCCATTATTTATAATGATAATACAACAATGTTGGAGTTCGTTATATAAGATATGTTCTTTGTAAAAGTTATACCTTTCAGTTAGCAGATAACTTCCTGTTCCCTAATTTCCACATATTCCACTCAGATGAGATTAAGACAAGGAACTCTGAGGGATGCAGCACCCAGTTTAACCTCAATAAGTTGAAAAGGGAGAAAGTTTTTTGTTTTTTTTCCCCCTTTACAACTTTTTCCTTTATAGTGAGGCATCATAGAGAGTACTACATGAGGTTTGCTGATGTCACATTAAAAGTATTAGATTTATTTGGGTGGAGTAGGTTAAATAAGACAACCATACTTGAATTACAAATCAGAATCGTCTATTAGTTCTTAATTAACAACAATTTCTATTTGCAGGTAGTTCTGCCCGCTTGTCCTCACTAGAATCACCAGAATCAACCACATGACATGAAGGAGCTGCTGTATGTCTCGTGTATATGACCTTCCTGACACAATGCACGTGTACAGGACAGGTAGTTCCTGATCATCCTTACTATTTACTTTTGACAGTCCATGTGTATACAGTCACCCTTTTTCCGTTGTGAATGTTACATAATGCATATCTGAACTGACAAAGTTTACTCTAGCAAGTACAGAACATCAACGTGGTTAAGACAGGAAATTACAAAAACATCATCATAGTTTGGTCTGCTGAGAATACAGCAGATGTGTAATTGTGAATGCAGAAATAATTTGCACAGAAGCATTACTTCTGTTCAAGTTGTTCATACATATTAAGCAAATGGTGTCATATTTGTTTGCTCTCTTGCTGACGGAGGAGAAGATTGATACTGTTCTTACTACTAAAGCCGGAGCCAACATTCAGCTAGCTTAGTTTAGCATGAATACTGAAAACAGAAAGAAGCAGCTAGCTTGACTGAGTTGAAAAGCAACTCTCAAGCTCACTGATTAACAGCAGAGCAGATTCTGTGCTGGTTGCCTAGCAACTTCTCCCAGCTGAGAAGTTGACCTAACCGTCCATAGAATGGGTCGTTTTTGTTTTTCTGCTTTGGTATTTGTATGGAATAAACAAATTAGATGAAAGGTGTAAATTAGTGAGGTGTAGAGGTGCGGGTAGTCAGATTTTGTTACCTTTGGACAGAGTCAGGTGTGTCCGCCTGTTCTTTATGCTAACCATAAAACTGTTTGCAACAGCGACAGATTTACCCGACAAACATGATATCAATCTTCTCATCTAACTCTTGATGAGAAGGCGTATTTCTGAAAAAACTGAACTAGTCCTTTAAAGGTTATCACATCCTCCCACATAAAACAGCTGTCTCCAGATGAAACATGGTGGTTTGCAAACATTTTTATCATGTTCAGTGTTTCACTCTGCTGAATCACAACTTTATGTCCAAAATACTGAAGCAGTTGCAACAAATTTCCAGCAAGGTCCTCAGCAACTTCCCATCATAATGTGAATTCCTACAAGAGACAAAAAGTATATTTTCATATTTCTATATTAACAATTGAACTGTATAAGTTAGTTGCTCCAGTTTTAATTGCAATACAGTATTTTGTTTTATAGTTTCATGTTTTCCGAATTCTTTCAACATGTTAACTAAATAAAAGACTTAAATGTTTAAGTAAAATTGATTACATTACAATGTCCTTGTACAACAGCACAGAAACAATTTTACTTTAGTATAAGAAAAAAACTGGACCCTTGTCTCAACCTGTGACGGTTGACTGAGTCAAACCTGTCATGCATCTTTCTAATGTGGCCCAGCATGGATACAGATTATTTACAGTTAATGCTTCACAGGAGATGAACGTCCCCACCCCCTTTAACTAGCAGTAAGAACAGAAAACCTGTAGGTGCTTTACAAGTCAAGTCGATTTTTATTTGTATAGCGCCAATTCACAACAGAAGTTATCTTAAGGCACTTTTCAGATAGAGCAGGTCTAGACCTTCTCTTTATAAGATTATTTGCAGAGAGCCAACAGACACCTGTCTGTTTATTTACTATAGGGACAGGCTTCATATTTTGCACAAAATTATTTGTTTTTCTCTGATATGCAAAGAGTGTTTGTGCTAAGGGAGGGGGTTCCAAGAAAATTTCAAAGGTACATAATCTTTCTTGTTGGATGGATTACGAGCACGTGCAACCTAACCACATTAGTATAAACAACACAATCTATTTACAAGATGTAAATATCATCTCTCACCTGTCTGATGAGGATATGACGCATGCTTCCTCTCACCACAAATCCTTAGTAGCAGTAGAATTTGATGTTAGAGTATTGTATTGTGGTTTATGCCAGGACAAAGTATTGAAAAATAAAATGATTAAAACAGACATTTAGAATGAAAAGATGTCCTAATGAAAAGATCACCTAAACACGTGAACCATGTGAAAACGTGAAAACAGTCTAGCACATCCCAGGTGTAATGTGAAGGGAGTGACTGGGGGGGAGTGTCCTCATATTAAAGCAAACACCCATCTCTGTTAATCTACACTTGAACTGAAGATGCTCAGGGCCTTTAAAGGGTCTGTCCCTTTTGCAGAAGTCAGCTCAATTGAATAATTCAGCAACTCTTATATCATTAAAAAAAAAAAAAAAAAAGACAAAAGAAAAATTACTGAGAAACAAAAACAATCAAAAACAATGGGCTGTATTCAGAGCTTCAGGGAGTTGTGTGACCGTCCAAAAAATACTAATGTTCGTGTCAGTCTTCCAGCAGTTTGCTTTGTATGGCAGATAGCAATGATTATCTTGTTTGGGGTGTTTATTAGATACAATGAGGAATCGAGTCCATTCTGGATAGAGCACCGAAAAGCTAAAAATATATCGAGTGACATTGAGAATGACTTCTACTTCAGATATCCAAGTAAGTGACTTAATTTATATTTTTTCTTCTATTTCTAACTTTTTAAATGTCTAATATCTGATTTAGTTTACTCTTACATTTTTATACGTAAAAAAGTTTAAAATACGTATATAATTTTTACAAAATCTCTGCACATTTAGTTTTTTTTTTTTTCATGTTTCACTTATATCAATATTTGGTTGAAAATTGTATGTTTTCATTGTAGTAAAATTTGTTTCTACAGAGATACCAAGTTGATGATACTGAAGTTCTCAGATTATGTCGACCTATTATATTATTTCTACATTGCTGACAAGGATCTGACACCCGCAGGTGCTCATTTCCCCTGGGGTTTGACTCCCCTCAGGCTCTTTTTCCAGTTTAACTATAGCTGACATGTCAACACTTACCTCTGCGTCTGGATTTAAAGTGTATTTCTTTTCGGTCATATATATTGTATCGGCTGGAATTTCGGATGTGAGTGTTGTGCTGAGTGAGTGTATTGCATGGGTGTGGTTGTACTGTACACCACCCCAACAACCCGTGGTGTCAGTGTCAGGCTATCATGAAGCCATCTCACACATGGTGTTGGATGTCGGATGATGGATGTATGTCCTGGCACAGGTTGTCGTCTGAAACCATTAAAACATCATCTTAAAGTCACAGGATCTTTTTTGTTTTTCCAACACAACGGCCATCATCAGACTATCAGGAGGATAGTCTGAAACATTTGAAGCCCTTGTTGTTAGTGAGGTGAAACTATGTTCAGTCTGTTGTGATATAGCATTTATTACAACAGATTTTTTTTTTTGTTGTTGCAAATTCTTCTTTGCAAGCTATCATTTTTCACAATACAGTAGAACCTATCGTGTGCCCTGAGATGTGTCGGGCGATCACAGTGTTATGTTGTGAACAATACCGGCTTTTTTATGCTGGTATCCACATGCCGTTGTCTGTTATTTGTAGCAGATGTTACAAGTTCATCTCAGAGTTAATATCAGCTACAGAGGTTAGTACCTGTATAAGAACCTTGATGTAGCATCCCATCAACAAGCAACAGTATATGCATAGTGTGATGTCCATCTTCACATGATTTCCTCTTCTTAACTAATATGTCCTCACGTGTCCCTGCACTGTGGTGACGTGATGTAAATGCAAACTGTTCATATAGTACATACAGTGTCTCCACTGGCAAATCGGTTCACTCAGAACTGTGTACTGTTAATATTAAATGTTACTTATTTAGAAGAGAATAAGTTTTATAACCCATTGCCAAATTAACAATGTAATGATTACACTATTGGATGCAATTATGATTCAATGACATATATTTTAATGTGTTTTCTCTTTCATATAGGCCAACATTTTCCAAAGAGATACAGTGTACCTGTAATAAACAATGAATGGACAATATTGATCTTCTGAAATATTGGTTGGGCTCCAGTATCAGCGCTTATACATTAAGCCATGTTGTCCGCAAGTCATTTATACAGCACCTTTTCAAGAGCAGAGACGTCACAAAGTGTTTCACAGAGGAGATAATACAAAAACATACAGACAGACATAAAGAAGGCATAGGCATAGTACAAAACAGAATAGAAAAATTGCACACACAAAGGCAAGGCTAAACAAGTAGCTCTTGAGCTGCTTTTTTCAAGGTGTCCCCAGCGTCCACAGATCTTATCAGAGAGGGTTCCAAGGTTTAGAAGCCACAACCTCAAAAGCGCAGTCTCTTCCATTTTTAAACTGCATTCTAGGAACTACCAGCAAACCCTGATCTGAAGACCATAGAGACATGCTGGTAACGCAGGGCTGCAGTAGATCTTTTGGAGAACCTGGGCTGGTTTGGTTAAATTCCAGGGATGTTTTACTAAGGCAGGCAAACAGGGAGTTGCAAAAGTCAGGACAGGACCGTATAAAAAAAATAAAAATTGATTAACGTTTCCATCTCTGCTTGGGTCACAATGAGCCTGAGCTTTGTAATGTTTCTCAGTTGGAAAAAACAAGACCGAATCAGACACTTAAATAACTCTAAATAACACTTAGTTTTATCAACCTCTGACACATAATCCACCTGAGTATCTCAAAATAGAACTGAGAGAGATGCTCAGAGAGGCAAAAAAAAAAAGGTTGAATTTCTGAAGCTGAACTAATTCCTATATATATATATATATATATATATATATATATATATGTAATGAAAATCCACAAATTGCTTCTTTTCTGCATGTCTCAAAAATAGAAAATGTGTTGAGAATCCCTGGGGTAGACCTGTGCTATCTGGCAATGACAGCCTTACTGAACCAGTATCAGTGTGATTTAGAAAGGCACATCTGTCTATATAGTATATATAGTGTCATGTCTGGAGGACATGGCAGTTAGAATTGAGGCCAAACAGTTCAATCTTGGTTTCATCAGACCAGAAAACTGTGTTTCTCACAGTCCGAGAGTCATTTAGGTCCTTTTTTGCAAACTCTGTCATTTGTCTTTCAGTGAGCAGAGGCTTCTGTCTGGCCACTCTGTCATAGACCCCAAATCGGTGGAGACTGCACTACATACAACCAAACTTGTATATTTTCAGACAGTGTGAGGAAATCCACACTAACAAGTAGAGATTGTAAAAACTTCTTTGAAGTGAGGAAATTATTCTGACATTTGAACCACTATGCAGCTCCCTACTCCCCTTCTCTCCCCTTTATTATGCCAGCAACAGCCAGGAACAGGCATTATGTTTTCAGATTTGTCCCTCCATACATCCATCCCGTTCTTGTGAACACGATATCTCAGTAAGCCTTTTTCAAATTTCTTCAAATTTGGTACAAACATTCACTCAGGGATGACCTGATTAGAGTTTGACAGTCAAAGGTAAAGGTCACTGTCACTTCATAAAAAACGCTTTTGGCCATAACTCACTCATTATGACACAATTTAAAACAAATGTCTAATAGGATAAAATGATGACGTGATGACATTCTATATCCAAAACACTTTATTCAATGCTATAACACATGAAGGGGAGATTGTGACCATATTTCCTACAACTTGGCTGGTCGGCGGAGGCATGCAACTTCAAGGTGGTAATTCCATTTAATTCATGAACCCAATTTTTATCATCCACATCACACTATCACTCCCTTCTTCTGCCTTGGCCCTAGGTTTCCAGGATGTCCATGTGATGATCTTTGTTGGATTTGGCTTCCTGATGACGTTTCTCAGGAGGTACAGCTTCGGCGCAGTGGGCTTCAACTTCCTCATCGCAGCCTTCGGCCTCCAATGGGCGCTGCTGATGCAAGGCTGGTTCCACTCCCTGGACTACAGTGACGGAAAGATCAAAATTGGAATTGAAAAGTGAGTGTTTGGTTTTAATCTCTGTGATTTAAAAGGATCCCTTCTTTTTATTCTACTTCATTTTGATGGTGGTATAGTCTACAGCTAACAAAAGACTGATATAGTATAAGCAGACACAACTGTTGGAATCTAAAGCAGGGATTGTTATTGAGGTCTGATTCTTTTATTGAGTTACTGGTGAATATGTCTGGTGGGAATACATTCCCATCTGAATGGTTTCCATAGACAAAAAAACACAGTGAGGTGGAGACACCAGTCTGAGTGATATGATACAGGCAGGTAAGATTTAGTGTTTGTGGACTCAGTGGTTGGAAGGCAAACAGAAACTCGGGCCAATGAGAAATGATGATACTGTTGAAGTTCTGCCAAGTCACCGTGTGTCAACAGATGAATTGTGTATGTAAGTAGAGAAAAAGTGAGAGACAGAATGTGATAATGTGATACTGATCTTCAGTAGTTCTACTCTATTGGTTCACTGCCCTTGAATAAATGTAGCCTTGGCCAAAATAAATCTTGCCTCATATTTGACCAGCACAGATTACAGATTATCTCATATTGCCTCGGTTGTCCACTTCATTTTCGCCGCTTTCCCTCCTCAGCCTGATCAATGCTGACTTCTGTGTGGCGGGCTGCTTAATTGCCTACGGGGCAGTGCTGGGTAAAGTCAGTCCAGTCCAGCTGATGGTCCTGACACTGTTTGGGATCACATTGTTTGCTGTGGAGGAGTATATTATCCTGGATCTCATACATGTAAGTTGGAACCATTGCTTGTTATTGTTTTGATGTGATTTTAATATACAGTATGTATTGAACTTAAATTTACTCTAACTACTGCTTCAACAGTTGATGCTAATATTTTCTCTCTTGAAGGCCAGAGATGCTGGAGGCTCCATGGTGATCCACACATTTGGAGGATATTATGGTCTGTCCATCTCGTGGATGCTCTATCGGCCAAATCTGGACCAGAGCAATCGTCTGCAGGGCTCCGTCTACCACTCGGATGTCTTTGCTATGATTGGTGAGTATGATTTACAGCTTTTTTTTGCTTTTTTTTTTACTCCCAGAAAAATTTCCAATACCTACCATTCTTCTGTTTCTGTGCTTTGCAAGGACCTTTGATCTCTGCTAACGCCACTGCTTTCTTCACAGGCACCCTCTTCCTGTGGATGTTCTGGCCCAGCTTCAACTCAGCCATCACAGACCACGGGGACGGGCAGCACCGAGCAGCCATCAACACCTACCTGGCTCTGGCCTCGACTGTGCTCACTACTGTGGCCATCTCGAGCCTCTTCCAGAAGCATGGAAAACTAGACATGGTAACGGCCAGCAGCCTTTGTTTTTCATGTCAGTCATGAACACTCTCATCATAAGGTTGAGCTATTATGCACGAACAATGTGTTTATTCTAGTGGGGTGTGCGCATTTACAAAGTTGGCATGACAGGTTATGCTGAAATAGATCGCCTTGATGAACTGTCAAACAAGATGTGGATAACTTGTGCCCCACCTAAACAAGTTTTACCTTACAGTAATTGTTTGCATGTTGTGTTTCTCACCTGATACAATGATGTGATATCAAACTGATGCAACGTTTCTTTTGTTGCCATTTTCTCTGCACCTGTGTCTCAGGTTCACATCCAGAACTCTACTCTTGCCGGAGGTGTTGCAGTGGGAACAGCAGCGGAGTTCATGCTGATGCCCTACGGATCTCTGATTGTAGGATTCTGCTGTGGTGTCATCTCCACCCTGGGATACATCTACCTCACGGTGTGGTATTTCTCTCCTGCCCTTGATCACTGCATTTACTGCTCCTTAGTCCGAGTCTGTGTTTTCCATAACTCAAATCAAAGTAAGCTGTTAAGATTTTTTAGTAAACTCAGCTAATCCTAATCGATACGATACGTCTCTCTCAGCCGTTCATGGAAAAGCACCTGAAGATCCAGGACACGTGTGGAATCCATAACCTCCACGCCATGCCAGGAGTTATCGGAGGAATTGTGGGAGCCATTACTGCTGCAGCTGCTACAGAGTCAGTTTATGGCACTGAAGGGTGAGTGGTCCTTGCTTACAAATAGGAAACAAGCAGCCAGGAGTCAGGGCTGCTTTCATTTTAAAATTAAATTGATTATAAGATATAAGATTAGAAAACAGTAAAGGGATAGAAAAAGAAAGTAGTAACATTTATATTCTTGTGGCAGAACAACATTGTGAGTTCCTTTTTTGTCCTTTTTTTTTATTAAAGGCTGATTAACACCTTTGACTTTGAGGGTGCTTTCAAAAACATGACACCCGCACGACAGGGTGGTCACCAGGCGGCAGGCCTCTGTGTCGCTATCTGCTTCGGTGTAGGCGGAGGCATCATTGTCGGTAAGGAGTGACCACAGTTCAACCATATGACTGAAAATGTACAGTCTATATCCTAATAACTGGCATTACTGTGTTTGAACATGATGGTTGCGTTTGCACACAGTGTATGACAGACCATGTGTGTTGGGATGTATTTGTATTCTTCTTAGGTTGTATCTTAAGACTGCCTATTTGGGGAGATCCTGCAGATGACAACTGCTTTGACGATGAGCCCTACTGGGAGGTGAGAGACAAATCTTTACAGCCATAAAGATGTTCTGCAGTTTGAAACAGGAATTGTGAATTTGCAGAAAATTAACGCCAGATATCTTAAAGATTACAAAGGTTTTAATGATTTTTGGTTGAGTGGTGTTTTTATGACATTTGAGAGATACAGTTCGGTTCAGTGTCTACATAACATCTTAGATTCTACATGTATATAAATGTGAAAACAGACTTTGATTTTACAGGTAAGACATAATTCTGCTTACATGCTGGCCTTGGCCGGACACATGACACTGTTTTGTATTCCTTGAACAGAGGCTGTTTTTCCACTTATGTCCATCACTGAATGGGCTACCGTCATTCTACCACCTGTGTTTACAAAAGAAACAGCTCATGATATTCCATTTTCTGACATTCTGACATAACAGCTTCCTGATGATGAAGAGAACATCCCGCCAGTCCTGCAGTACAACAACCACATGCGGAACAAGGATGTGTAAGTGTCTGTTTAGTTTGTCTGAAAACAGAGTTCTGGTCATGGAGATATGCTGTTCTCATACCAAACAAGCGATGCAGGCAGTGCTTTTGCTGATGGGAAATGTGTTGCATTCAGCGTCCTCTTGGTGGCAGCACATCCCAATTTGCAGAGATTACATGAGACCGATTATAATTCTGCCCTTTGTTGGGAATTTCTGCTCATAGTGTTAAATACCGTAAGAAGACACTGTGAGGATGTGGCTGTAGACAGCATAGCGCTGCTGACAAACAAGCCTGCGCTGTCCCCATCGCTCAATGTGGGCCGAAATGCTGACACAGACCCTGTGCTCTGTGCTTCCGAGTGAAGCTCACCTGTGCTTTTTGTTGATAGGGGTTTTCACAGCACGGCTCTGCATGTGTGGCTCTTCAAAGTGACCTTGAAGTTTTGCATCATAAGTCACGTTTACTGTGGAAATGAAAATGATACACCTAGAAAAACAAAACAAAAAACCATGGATTACATAAGATTTCATATTTTAATGAATGAAATCTACCCAGTACAGTGATATGATACAGAATAATGAGCACAGGAACATGTCCAAGCCGAATCTGTGTGAATAAGAAGATGTTTTTAATTAATGCATGCAATAGAAGAAAATAAATAAATCAACCCATTATTAAAGAAATATTTGACTATACTAGTAGTATAGTCAGATATTTCTATAGTAGTATAGTATACAGTGAGCTACAACTTGTCTATAAAGTGGCATTGTTTTTCACTCATTATGTAATGCTTTCCCCCCCCAGAGTGGAGTCAAATTTCACCATGGAGCAAAGTGACGCTAGGCCTCGATCCTGATGGAGCTCAGTCTTTTTAACACGTGGGTCATTTGTCGGACAGAAATATTCATTTGATACAATTATTCCTCACCAATCAAAACCAGTTATTTTTCATAAAGTGAATATATGATGGTTGTTGTCTTTTTATTTGGTTGGATCGTTTGAAGTTGAAAAAAAAAAAATCTGCCAGTGGGATGAGACCTTTCCTCTTTCCACAATATATTTATTTTCATTTTAAATCCACAAATATTCAATAAAGTATTTGTATTAAATATAATATTAAATGAGTGACATTATCTTCTAGTGGAATATAATAATTTTCCTAATTTTAACATTGGGAGGCAGGTAAATTTGCTGAGAGAGCTGCAGCATGTTTCTCTTGTTTCACGTAAAGCAGGAAGCAACGACTCAGTGCTGGACCAAACTAACTTAAACGTGACTGTGACGACATAACCATGGTTCCTTTAAGTGCTTGTGAGGGAAATATTTGAGACCTTGTTTTGTATTATGTTTTCTTCAGACCCATTTGAGTTGCACTTTAAGGATTTTCTGGACCTTTCACATCTTAGTTTTTCCTGTTTTAAATGGTTTCTGTGAAGTGAAGTGAAGTGAAGGCACAGACAGGCAGGTTTATGCTGACAGCTTAAGTGTTTGTTTTCCTTGTTGCCATTAGATGCATTATAATAGCACTTAATTTTGTGTGTCTTCATCAAAACCTTTTACACTGAGATATGATGAGTTATGTATCAATGTTATTGATTATGTATTTTTGAAATAAGAGCTTTGACCTGAGTTATCCTGCGACTTAAAGGATATTTGGTAAAACTTTACTTTAACCCTCTGTTTTTATAGCATTTATAGCAACTACAAACATTTAATAGTGGTTTATAACACACTATAATATGGACATTTTTAAGTGTTTATTAATGCACAGTATTTTGTCAACAATTCTAACTTATTCTAACGAGTTAATAGACACCTCAACATTACATACGCATTATAATGTGTTATAAAAAATGTATAAAACGTTTATAAACTGCTTATAAATGCTCATGGGGAGGTAGTAATAAAGTATTTACCATATATTTTTATCCATATTATGGATCTGATGATGATTTCATCAGAAGCTGATATTTGTACATTTAGACATTGTACAAGGTAGAATATTAATGTCATAATGTTTTGAAAAGTGCAAAGTTTGTTAATGGTTAATGTAATTATCAAAATTAATAAAGCATTGTTAATAAAGCATTACGTATGTAGTACCTACTTTATTTGAATCTGATAAATCAAGAATATTCAAAACTTTAAAAATACAAGACCAATTACCAATAAAAAGCTGAAGAGGAAGAAAATCTCCCTCATTTAAGAGCCAGCAGTGACTCCTCTCCATTGAGGTCAGACTGAGGGTAAAGTTCAAACCCTTATTGCTCTCTCGGGACACTGTGGTGACCAAAAACAAACCAGACACCAGCCTAGTCATCGTGACCTCGAGTCAAAGGATAGCAAAAGAGCAAGGTCACTGACAGGGCTGCACACAGATGCTGAAGTCAATCGTTTTAAATGGAGTAATAGAGAGAATTCCTGCGGGTTGGTGCACTAAATATTGTTGCTGTTTTCGCAACAGGATGGGTGAATATGTGAAGGAGTAGAAACCATTTCCCAATAGATGGAACATGATGCTTTGTTTGTCTATAAATACAGAAGATAATTTCACTGCACAGTTTATTTCTGCATCTGATAAACGGCCTGTCTGTCCATCATTTTCTGATGACGGCTGTAACTTCCATGTGCTCTGTCTCCTGTCCACCTGGCTGCAGCATTTCGTTTGGCCGAAGGCAGCAGCAGCTCATGGTGGGAGTGTGGATGATTCCCACACATGAGTAGCAGCGAGGAATCCATCTCCTCATCCAGTCTCCTCGCTAACAAAGGCAGGCTTAGTGCTGTTTTCTTTTGTCATCAGTAACGTGTTTGAGTAAAGGAGGTAATGGTGCCACAAGTGCTCCAATTAAACGAGATGCAGCCCTGCTGGGAAGAAAGGGTCCCCTGTTGCCCTCGACCCCCCCACC
>NW_019524867.1:497101-512729 GCF_002814215.2 Seriola lalandi dorsalis
CAATCCATACACACACACACACACACACAGACCGGGCCTCTTCTCATCCTAACCCCATGCAGTTCCCGCCGCAACTCTACTCATGTTTATTCATCAGCCACTTAAAGGGCAAATGCAGAGGCCTGTTAAAACTAACTTATTTTGAAACGATACCAGGCCTTCCCCTCTCTGAGGTTGAGGGAGCCGGGCCTTATGGCATCGTGACAGCCATGTTTGAAGACGTTTACCTTCCTCTGGACTGGAGGCTGACCGCAGATGTGACTTCCACAAGAGAAAACGCAAAGTGTACAGGGATGGTAGGGGAGGAGGGAAACCGAGAGGCCGCAGAGAAAGTGAGATGGAAAAACTTTAGGAAGCAAGGGGGCATGAAAAGGGGGAGGGACGGAGAGAGAATGAGGCCTCACTTTCACTGCTGATGACTGACTGCCTGCCATACGGGCTCAATCACGATCTTTGATTGACAGGTCGAGGGAAGGAGAGGGTGGGAAAGAGGGTGCAGGAAGAGAGTTTAGAATGGGAGCCGCACAAAACATACTCCCATACAGGGGGCCACGGAGACGCTCATTAATGATAAAGAACATACCAGGAAAAGCATGTTTTCTCTGCATGCCAGCGATGTTGTTTGTGGGTTGAGATTAGTTTGTAATCTTCTATACGTGGCGATGTAAAGTGCACAGAACACTACAGGGCTAAACACAGCGTGGGAGGTCGTGTTAGAGCACCTGGCTGTGGCTATTTGCCTTTTTGTTCTTTTATTTTTCACCATTGTTCTAAGAAAACAATGTAATACGTCTAATGGTGTTGAGACGTGCCTACTCATCTGATCATTTTAATCTCGCAGTTTACAGATATGTGTCAGTCACTCTGCAGTAAAACCCCACTGAATTCACTTTACAGTTACGAGGTACAGCGGTTAGAGAAGTATTCAGGGATCCATGTTCACTCCCTTATAAAGGGAGCTGTAAAAGCCCCTATTGAAAGCATTCAAAGGTCCATAAAACTGTTCATAAACTATTCAAGCCCTTACTCTTTTCTCTCTTTACTTAATCTGCTCACGTTTTGTGCAGCTTCAGTGTCCCCTACAGGTTACTTCTCAGCAGGTGCATCTCACTTCCAAAACTGTTGGGACTGTTTCGATCTGGACTGTGTTTTTGATCCTTCCACTCAGTGAGTACCAAGAAGCTCATATACTGTATTTCCCACCATCAGTCCTCCCCCCATCACCAGTGGTGGAACGTAACTAAGTGCATTTACCAAGTGCAAATTTGATGAACTTGTACTGAACTTAAATATAACTACTTTAAGCTACTGCATACTTCTAATCCTTTACATTTCAGAGGAAAATATTGTACTTTTTACTCACTGCTTATATTTGACAGATTTATTTAAAGGTTACTGTACAGGTTACTGCAAAAGGTCTAATCAGTTCATGAAACATGATGCGTGTCCAATAGTAAATAAAACTGAAACATGCATAGATGCTAATCCATCGATATGAATCATACACTATTTTTTCCCGAAATAACATTGTGAATGCAGAACTTCCCCTTGAAAAGGAGTCTCAAGTCTCTGAATACTTCCACCGTTGGACTCACATGAAGCCATATTGGGAGCCACAAGATTGTAATGATGTCTGATCAGTTACAGAAGTCATTTTTTTTTGCAGAACCGGTTTGTTAACTTTTAGTACTTTACATACATTTTGTTGATAATATTTGTGTGGAGAATTTACACCGTACTTGTAGTGGAGTGTTTTTAAATTGTTGTTGTTGTTGTACTATTTTTACAAGCCCTGTGATCGACCGGTGACCTCTCCAGGCCTGTTCTCACCCAATGTCAGCTAGGATTTGCTCCATCACCCCCATGAACGTAAGTGATATGGATGGATGGATGGATGGATAGATGGGTAGTACTTTTACATGAGTAAATGATCTGAGTATTTCTTCCACCACTGCCCATCTGTGTTTTTTTTTTTTTTTGCTATTCTGTTTTGCAACCTGCCAATGAACCGTGCAGCTCTGGCCAACCCAGGTATCCCCGGGCCTCCCCACGCCACTAACTGTCCACAGAGGCTGCTTAAGTGTCCCTATCGGACCACAGTGGAGAGGAACAGCAGATTAACCATGATCCTATCCGCTCACTGCTAGCCCCTTCATACGCTCCGTTACACCAGCATTTAAAAGGAGGAGGGGACGCCATTCAGGCCCATGATATGAATCCCAGACGCAGGGACAAGAACAGAGCTTTCACCCCCGTTTCACAGAAAAGACCCCTTTCTGGCACCCTCTAATTCTGGTTGCTACGGGCTTCTGGGTTCAATGGTGGACTCCTGTTGTGAGGGGACAAAGCCTCTCAGTCATCCGGCCATGGTTGCTAGGGGAGGCAGAATGTATGGGGAGGGACGGGCTGCCGTTGTCCCAGACGAAATGTCTCTCTTAAGGCCGCCGAGATCTGGTGATTGACAGGTGGCTACACGCTCCACTGCAGATCACCCGGGAGGTCTGGGAGGCCTTATATCTGTGACTGTGTGTGTGTGTGTGTGTGTGTGTGTGTGTGTGTGTGTGTGTGTGTGAGAGTGTGTGAGTGTGTGACAGTGTGTGTGTCTGGTTATGTTGGTTGGCAGGGTGAACAGGGGGGTAGGGGGCATACAGCCTACAAGGTTTCTATGAAAGTGGCACCAATTATTACCTGTAGAGGGAGCTGCTTCTGCTTTAAGTAGAAGCTCAATCCCGCTGTAACAATCTCCTGTGTTGGTGTGTTTGATGCACCTGGCTGGCAGTGGGGTAAGAAATAACTCTCAAGTAGAAGTACCGCTACAACAATGTAAAAACACTCAAGTAAAACTCCTTCATTCAAAATCCTACTTCACTGTGTAGAATGATCTATGAGTTTGACACTAGAAGGTTGTCTTTACATTCATTTGCTGAAGGGGGAACAGTTCTCTGTGCTCAATTTAAATCTGTCTACTCAGATAAAAATATTCAAATATAAATATGAATATTTGTGGATTCACAGATTCAGGGTTTTTCAATGAAGAAGACGGAGAAGCCATAACTTTAAGAAGTTTCAGCGAGCCAATGCTCAACTTAAAAAAAAAAAACAACAAAAAAAAAACAACACATCAGACAAATTATCATTTCAAGCAGAGAAGGGATGAGCCTTTAAACATTTCCGGAGGCAAACTTTAAGTAAAAGTACATGGATATGATCAGAATGTACTCAAAAACCTTCAGAGAAAAAGTCCCTATAACTGCTGCTATATAATGACATTATTAGATTCTACTGTCAATGCAGAAGCAGCATTTTACTGTTGTTGCTATTTGAGGTGAAGACAGTTTTAACTGCTTTAAATACTGTTGGTTATTTTAGTCCAGTTGGTCCTAACCAAGATGTCGGGCACCTGCAATGGGTTAGAAAATAAATCGGAGTGATCTTAATGTGATTAATGTGGTAGGAAAGAAGGATAAGCAACGTTCTTCCTCACAAATAAGGGCTCACAAGCCAAAAAATGACAGCCAGCGGTTTAATATGTAACAATATTGTATTTTCTAAGCTTATCACTGTGTCTCCAAATGCCTATTCACAGTATTTTCTAGATAAAGTTTATTACACTGAGAATAAGAATCGTAAATAACTACAAAGTGATTCTATATATACACATAATAATGTATAAAATGTCACATACAAGCATGTATACTCCAGAGCTCAATAGTCAGATATTGGATCATTATAAACAAAAGTTCCCAGTTGTGTTTGAGTAGAAGTGGACAATAAACATTATTGAATGAACAGATTAATGTAGGTAAATAAGTCATGTGACGATTCCAATAAAACGAGCAGTTAGACTTGAAGCCTCATGCGTTACTGTGAGAATTAAAGATAAAAGCTTTGGTGCAAATGAGACGCAGACAGAGCGAGTATGTGTGTGGCTTTGTGTTTATCTGAATCTAAAGGATTAGTGATATATATTCAGATTTGTGTGTCTGCTCCTCCAGTGTGGGAACTATCGCCCCACCGGCCTCTAGACATCAGTGGTCCCAGTTTCCTCCTCCAGGGCCACAGAGGTGAGTGGGAACAGACATGTTAGGATGTGGGGATCTAAAGGGGTACACACACCACACCGTCTCCCCTCAGATAGACGTCTGGGACTGTCTGGGTTCCTCACTCCCAGACAGGGAGCCCTTCCACCCCGTCAGATGCTGCTTACACCCACCCCCACCCCTCCTCCACCACCCCCTGCCCCCCCTTTCCCCTTGACCTTGACTCTCTGTCACCGTGGCCCTCCAGACAGTCTGGGGTCAAAGGCTAACATAGCAGCCACACATCAGACACGGTTCGAGTCCCTTGTGTCCATATAAATGCTGAATGGTAAATCACCCTAAAATCACCCTGTTGGAATGTGGCTTTGAATTCCTGCAGAGATGGACCCAAAGACCTCAAGGGGACCATTGGAAATGACTGTGACTACATATGAAGATAAAAACACATGCATATATTTTATTGCGTCTCTCTGTCTCGTCCTGCAGGAACATGCAATAACAGTAAAAAATTGGATAAAATGTTCAGTCCAAAAATATATTTCTGTCAACATTTGAACTATGGTTAGAATACAGATCTAAATTTATTGCATTGATAAACGACAATCAGCTTCTAGCCACATCAGGTATACCTTTTCCAAGCAGCCATGCTTACATTTCACCTTTCACCTTTGCCTTCTGATTCACACCGTCCTCAGCCAATCACAGCCTAGCAACCGGCGTGTCATGACAGATTTGTGAGCGAAGGGAACGGCTGCAGCCTCACGTGGCTTTTTGAAAAATGCCAACCCACACAGTGTGCAGCTCTGATGAGCCTTTCCACACCTCATGTGAGCATGCGCACAGCACTGGCTGTGTCTCAATATGGACTCATCTCTCTTTCCCTCACATACTATCACTCTCCTTCTTCCTCCCCATCCTGTCTCTCCTACCTTTCGTCCTTGGATTAGTAGTCAGGAAATGCATTTCTCTTTTTCTTGATCATTTGTTTGTCAAATCAAATATTCTTAGATTGTTTAACTGAGACCCTTCCACCATTCTCACTCATGTTCGGATGTAAATTCGTAAATCAGCTGATGTCTTTGCAAGACATTTCGCAGGGTAACAGGCCACTTCCCATGGTGTTTGACATTTTGTGATCTATACCACAATCTGGAGAGTGATGTGCAGCACCACAGGACGGGGCAAAAGCAGCAGTCACAGCAGTGGATTTATTTCACATTTAATGTTCTCTCCACACACACACACATGGAGACATGGACAGTGTGTACATTCAAACATGAACATACGCGCACACATGCACACACACACACACAAAGCTTTCTCTCCTCATTCATACACCCTGGAGGAAGATCAGTTTAGTTTTATGCTGGACACAGACCAAGCAAGCAAATACCTCCAGTAGTCCAAATACCAGAATTCGTTGCCTGTGCGGCACCAAAAGCCTTCTTCAGATTTGTCACAAAACCCAAAACCATCAACGGATGCCACCTGCTTTAACCCTCTTGTCTTAACAGGAGGAAGCTTTGAAAAGGCTGTGCTAGATTTGGGTTTGTAAATTACATTCTGGATGTAATTTTTTTTAATTAACAATAAGTGTGGTGGCTTTTAAAGCAGAGCAATGAGCACAAAAGGTTAACAACAAGTATAGGCTAGTTAATAAAATAATATTGTAATATAAGTAAGGCCACAACCTTCTTCTTTCTGTTGGCCTATTTGAGAGTAAATAGACTTGCCAGTATCACTCAGGCTATGTCAAATTAACTGTTTTAAAATTTTGTGACAGCGTTTACACTTTACAAGATCACGTCTGATGTAAGTTAGGCCTCATTTTCGTTACAACAAATCACGAAATCTAATTCAGAAATATCGTTATCAAAATAAGAGCTTTTGATTTTTTTTTTCTTCATTATATCTCAAAGCTCACAGGGTAGTAGCATTGCAAACGGCTTCTCGCTGCTCGGTTATTTGTTACATATATTATCACACACACACACACACTCACACACACACACACACGCACGCACGCACGCACACACACACACAGGCCCGACTAACATAAAAAAAAAGTTAATGATTTTTGTTTGTACCCGGGAATGTTGATTAAGCATTATTTTTGCATTAATAGTTATTCCAATCCAAGTAGCCATCTTCTCTGCATGTCATGCTTTCAAAATAATTTTAAAAACTAATTTTGCCTATATCTCTTTATTTTGAATTAACGTTAATAAATGCCATTTAAAATCCCACCTGAGAATAATTAATGCGCTTTGACACCTATAACATAAGGCGATAGATGACACAGGGCTGGGGCGGGTTGGCTCTCACAGGACCTACACTACATTAACTGTATTACAGCCTGGGAATGAGCTGCAGCGAGAGGCGGGACTCGCTGCACTGATGCTATTATACACCAATCAAGGGACGCACTGCAGCTGTAAACAATGATGGACGGTCGTAAATATAAAGGCGTAAATGAACTTGAAGTAACAAAAAACAAGAACGAAAAATAAATGTTTTTTTTTTTATTTTAAAAGCCGAAGTAATATTAACTCCTTCACAATATATAATTTTTTCAAGTTTTAAGATTTTTCTTTTCGTCTTCAGGGAATGGCAAATCTCTAAATCGGCTACAGTATGTGAGGCTTTATGCATGTATTCGGTTTCCTTTAATTAGATTTCTACGGCTAAACGCCAAACCAAAGGGCCATTAAAAACCTTTAAAGGATATTTATGGCAAAATTAGCGTTTTTGCGGAAAACCTTATTTCCTTATTTTGATACGAAGAGGCCTTGATTTTACATGATGATTTATGTCCAGGAAATGTGCGCAAACTTTCATTTTTAGACATTTATGAGTTTGTTGGCAATTAGTTTGTTCATCTGCTCTGTCCCCTCAGCACTGCATGCTGTGTACTGCTGGACCTCGCACAGATACATTCAGCACACGCATGAAGGCCTACAGCATGTCCCTAATGACTGTATACCGTGAAATGAATTCAAGCTCAGACGTTTATTTTCTACGCATTTTGAATTAGCTCTCATTAAATATAAAGACAGTGCAGAGGACAGATTTACACACAGACTTACAGCTGAACAAAGATATCAGAGTATAATACAGCGATATCTGAGTAAGATTGAACATATAGCTATTATGATATAATATGTATTATGTGGAGCAGGTTTATTATTAATCCACCTAGATGAAAATGACGATGACAGGATATTATGTGCATGTTATATGTCATAGTATTTGTTATATGTTATATGTTAGAACTGTTTACTGTGAAATAGTGATTTATATGAACTGTAAGATCATTTTGTATTGCAGTGTCATTTAAATCATTTTTTTATATGCCATTTAATAGACACCACAATTTCAGCTGGTGGCAAAAAATAAATAGAAAATAATAACAATAAAATTAAATTTTAAAAAGTACTTCAAATCCAAAATAGTTTGGATTAAGCATCAGCTCCTCGGAGGAGGAACTAATTGATTATGAAGAGACCCAGACTCTTTGGAAGGAGAAAGGGCCCCCTGTTGTTTCAAACCAACTACTCTAACTTCCCAAAGTGCAGGGGCCCAGAGGCAGGGCTGTGCGGAGAGTGTGTGCCTCCAGTAAAAGGCTGCAGAGCGACTCCTCTGAAGCAGCAGTGGGGTTGGGTGGTGAGGACGGGCTTGTAGGATACATTAAATCAGCCTGATTAGGAGTTTAGGCGAGGGCAAGGCTCAGGTCTGACTGAAAGGCTGCTGGGCAGCCCTTGAGTGATACTATTCACATCCAAGGAGAAAGGTCAGTGTCAGAGGAGTTCACAGGCCCCATCTCCATTCTTATGCTAAGGGATCATACACATAGGCTCATTCAGGGACTGGAAAGGCATAAACAGCTCCTACCGACTTTCCCTCCAAAATGTTCGGATTCCTCAACTTGAGCTGTGAGGTCCTGCCTCTCTGTTTCTCTCTCTTGTAGCTTCTGAAGTGGAAATTGGTTTTGATGTGAGATTATTGATTTGAATCTCTCTATCAATGCTTATTTACATCTAAATACTCTTGTAGCAAACTCTAAACTAATGTTAAAACATTTTGTAGGAGAGAACACGCAGCATTCACATTTTTTTCTACACTTAGGCCACTGTAAGTCATGGCTATAGCGTTTTGTATTGAACGTCAATTTTATTTTGAAATTCCTCCTGTAAAAAGCTCATATGAGGTAAAGCTATTGTTGTTATCCACTTAGGAATGTAATAATTAATACTTACACCAGGTCTCCACTGCACTGAAGCTTTAGTGTTGTCCCTCACTTGGAAGTCGCATTGGACAAAAGCATCTCAAATGAATAAATGTAATGTAATGTAATATTTTCTGCTGTTCCAGTCACTCATTTTTTTCTAATGACCAGGTTTTATTAACCTCCTATATATAGACTTCTTCACACATTTCCCTGTACGTCTCTGAGTCCAGCGGTCACTGGGGAATAGTAGGAAATAGCCACTTAATTAGCGGCCCTTGACCTTTGGCTCTGGCTCAGGCGGCTCCTGACCTCGGCATCTCTCCGGCCTGTTTATTGTTCTCTGGGGGACAAGTCCAGATCATGACCCCTGATCCCTGATGACCTGTAGGGACTTCACCAACAGGTCCCTGACCAGCTGCCCCGCCTCACAAGACACTCATCAAAAAGCAATATTTAACTAAAGTGACTTATTCAAGCAATTACCACTGCAGAAGTATGATAAGATACTGAGGCTGTTGTGATTATTCCTGGAGATTTTCTAATATTTGTTTGCAGAAAGAAACATAAAGCACACATTTGCAGAGCATACAGGGTAAATCCGACAGAATATGAAACATTTCTTTAATGATGAAAATCACGCCAGTGTAACAGTTTTTACAAAATCATTTGAACATTTGGGCTTTCGTTCCACCCAGGCTCTACAGAGGCTGATTTCACTAATTGGTTTCCATTCATCCAGAGAGGGGAACTAATCACCAAAATCAGCCTCTGTAGTGTTTGGATGGATTGAAAACATGCTGACTCCTGAATGGGCCTCTATGAGTGAGATCGCCAGTGCTACACGAGTATGATTTAGATTTAAATGGATGAAAAAGAGTCGTTTTACATGCTGTTCATACTTATTTAATTGCATTGCCACTTGCTTCTGTCCTTAATTTTTACCTTAATTTTTCTTTTCTAGATGCAGGTAGATGTTCATGAGGTACGTAGGATTAATTTCTCTCTTTCTCTTTTTTAAATCTACACTTATTTTTTTTTCAAATGCTCTCTCTATCTATCTATGTATGTATCTATCTATCAATCTATCTAGAGAGTGAGAGACTTTTCTATAAGACCATGATGTTTTTACCATTTTATACCTTGATTATTTGCAATGTTTTATTGTTTTCAAACGTATATATTAAACATATAAAATATAATAAATGAACAACTTAAGTAGAAAAACACAGGGCTGTCATTTGTCATAATATTTTCCTGTCTACCCTATGTACAGTAATAAAATGCCAGACTCAGTCCTGACTGATGGACATGTCCGTGTTTTTCCTCTTTGCACATAAAGAGACGAAAATAATCCCCTGTTGACCCTGCGTGTGTCCATCTGTTGTTTGACTCCGGACACAGATCAGTTGGACACTGATTGAGGTCCGACTGACACCAGGTCAGCCTGTAATCCCAAAACCTGATTAATTGTCAAAACTGGGCCCTGAAGCAGAGCAATACATTTGGATTTCAAGTAAACAACACATTGAAATATAATCTTTTATCCAGATTTAAAAGATAAACAGATAATTTTTTTTTTATTTAGTTACAGTAAAGGCCTTTGCTTTTTTTGCAGCAGAAAATGTGCACAACGTAAAAATATCCGTTTACATTTCCCTGATAAATAAAATATGAAGGCAATGAACAAAACCTTATTATATATTTTAATAGCGGGCAGGGTCATTCTGTCCATAGAGTTTTGTGGCTGATGAACTTTTTCTTTGCCACACTGATTCAACACACGTTCCTCTGTCTGCTCCTTCTAATTAAAACTTAATGTGGGGTCATTCCAACATTTCTCACACGTTCCTCTCTCTCTCTCTCTCACACACACACACACACGCACTAATTTATGAATCTAAAAAAATAAAAAGAGAAAAAGGTCCTGCAGACTCTGACTTCTAGATATTTTGGCACTTTTCTATTTTCAACTCACTTTTAATTTCTCTTTTTGAAGATTGAAAACAAAACCCTAAGAATGTATAGAAATGTTTAATCTAACAAAATATGTTGTTTCTTTGTCTAATTGATCATTAAAATAAAACACCTACAACAGAGATGATATTTTTATAATTTTTATTTCAAAGGCGTATTATTGACATCGGTAAATTTAAAACAATATGCTTTAATGCATTCATATCAAATCACTGTAACAAATATTTCACTCTAGACAAGAAAAAAAATGAATTAAATAATTGAAGCATGCATGAAAATAGATATATAACGCTGAGTGTGAAGTAAGTAGGAACATCTAAGGCTTTTTTATTTGCAGTTTTAAAAATAATCTAATTATATAAACATTAATCCAGCCTTTTAAAATACATTATTAACTTGGTATTTCCAAGGATAACAGACATCTTAAGCTATTCAGTTCACATTTACACAACATATATTTTGTTTCTACATAGATTTCTTCTTGCAGCGTTTAGCTGACTGATAATCTCTAGAGTTCATGCTCTGGTGATTCTCAACAATCTGATGACAGCATCTCTCTGAGTCCGGTCCACAATCTCCTCGTGCCAAAGCAGTTTCCTGCAGAGTGCAGAGAGTCTCACAGATCCTGTCCCGTCCTGAAGAGAAATGATGGAGGGAATCATTAGCATGAGAATCAAACTTGGCTCCATAAACTCTTCCACTCTGTGTGGAAACTAATAATATTTCACAGTTTTGGAACGAAAGAAAGAAAGAAAGAAAGAAAGAAAGAAAGAAAGAAAGAAAGAAAGAAAGAAAGAAACTTCCTCTAGCATCACACAGTAAAAGTAAATTAGATTTGTAAAGAACTTAATATTAATTAAAAGCTGTGTTTATAAAGCTTGCAAAGTGCTGAGCAGTCAATAAAAACAGCAAGCACCTGCTATAAAAGAGATTAAAACAAAAACCAAAGGACCACAGGGTAAAAGATTCACACAACAGTGAGCCTGCAGAGATACGTTTGAAGAACAACAATATAGAAAGAATGATAAAAAGCCAAGCTATTTGGTTATTCCACATGATGAGTGTGTTTTGACAACAGTGATTTTGCGGTTACGTGTGATTTTTAGGTTTGTACACCAGAAATTGTAGACACTGTTTAAGAAAAACAAACTTCCTTTTCATGGCCTGTAAAAATAGGCCCCTGTGCTCTGCATGTTGTTCTTCTCTCCCATTTTCAGGCTGTATGCATGGAGGGATCTTGAGGCTTTTATCCCCACAGGGAACCAGCCTAAACTCTTTCTCTGTCAATTTTCACCCACTCCCCAATTCAGACAAGCCCTTTCTCCCACCAACCCCACAATGAAGGATTTGTCCTCATTCTCTTTGTCCACCTCTGATATCTTTTTTTTGACTGCTCCCTCTCTGCAGACGGCATGCAGCGTATGCAAATACACACTCTTTTATTCGTGAGACCCCTCCCCTGAATGAATGCAACCTTAAATGAGGCCACACTTTTACACATTTACAGAGGGGGCATGGAAACATGCACATATTACAATCAGTGGATTTGCATGCCCGCTCCGACACGCAGTCACTCAAACATCGAACACTGACCATTTTAAAATGAGCAGGCACAGAAATACACTGATGTCAGAGATCATTTTGTCTGTATGTCTTTGCAGGCCGTGTATCCAAACAGCTTGGTAACAGAAAGGATGAAAACAACAATAGCAGTAGAAGCTTATGTGAGGCTACATTTACCATAAGTCTTTATGGGCACAGATACATCAAATACCCCACAGTTAACCATAGAAACGGCTAGTTAATTTCTATTCTCCCTGAGGAAGAAATCCTTTTGTTTGTTCTGTAATTTAATTGAGATTGAAGACAATGTCCGTTTTATGTTTCAGTGCTCTCTATATGATGATTTTAAGGGCTGTGCTTTTTTACAAAAATGCCCTTTATTTCTGATGACTTCTGATTGAAAGGACTCGAGACTTGATTTGCAGAATTTGGGGAAGGAGACAAAGCCTTTTGTTTGCAATGCTTGCAAAGAAGTTAAGTTCTTTTCTGACGTCTCACCTCAGTAATGCCACAATGCACATACACACACACACACACACAATGATGATGTGTAGGATGAGGCTGAGAAAGGAGACAGAAGCGGTTTAACAGAATGCACTGAGGAAGAGGTGTGGACCGTGTAACTCTAAAGTTCGGATGAATTACAACAGCGTCAGATGAACATAAAGCGCAGCTCTCGCCGCTAACATTCCCAAGCTGGCCCGTGCCATCTGTGAGTATGTGTGAATAGGTTGGAGTTAGTGTTTGTGTGTGTGTGTGTGTGTGTGTGTGTGTGTGTGTGTGTGTGTGTGTGTGTGGTGGAGGTTGGTGGGAGGGAGGGGGTGACGTCTGCTGGACAGCTCTGACAGTTCGGCCTTTTCAGTCGTACATTACTGAGTCGACCGGCCTCTTTCCCATAGCAACCCAGACAGAGGTCAAAGGCTATGTACCTCCCCATCCACCCATCCACCCACCACCACCACCGCCACGTCCTCCTCTTGTACTCCAGGGTGGCCACAGACTCTCTGAACTCCTTGACCGGTCGCAGACAGAGTGGCTGCACCCATGAACTTGAACTTGACTGAGTGACGGAGTCGTATATATACAACTGATGCCAGAACAGTGACATAAAGCTTAGAATATAGTCATTTAGACTTTTGGATTTTTTTTCATGAACATTTCCTCTTTTACTCCCTTTTTCACCCTTCTCACTGAATTCATGTACTATACCTTAGAATTAAATAACATGCACAAAAAAAAAGAGGTCATACCAAGAATTCCCCCTAATTCTCCTCACCCTAGAACCTCATCTCCTCCTGGTATGATTACAAAGGGACACTGTATTAAAGGCTCAGTCACCTAATTCTCCTCTACTTTCATTGGGGCATGCAGGACCCCTACTCAGGGACACCGCAGCCAACAGACGTAATCTGAAAAGCCTGGGATGTAAAAACTTCTCTCCATCTTTCCCTAAGATACTTAACATCGGGCTTTGTGCTAGATTAGTCTCGGCCAAAGTTGCATTAAAGAGCCCCGATGAGCCTCGCTTGACCCACATTGGACCTCATCCAAGACTATGGGCGGCCCGTGAGCTGGGCTTTATATATATCACAGCCGAGCCGTTAAAACATTAATAGTGTCCACACATAGTGAGGAGAATCCAAAGAGGTAACCCAGGAGCTATATGGTATTAACATTTTATCGCTACTATGGCTACGCTGCTGCACCCACACAGAATGGGAAGTGAGCGCCGGCTACTGTCACTTCATCATGTCACACATTATAATTTCCTTGCTCTGAAAATCCCACATAGCAAAAGCAATACATGGTTAATAATGAATAACAGAGGAAAGAGAGAAGAAAGAAAAGGAAAGGTAATCATCTCTATTGTGGCATTTTCTGGAGGGGATATACATTTTTCTGTCAAATTTGAAGTTACGTGTAAGAAGAAGAGACTGAAGTATGATGAATGAATATTTAAGTCACTGTGTCTACAGTGTGTGAGGGGAGATTCAGGGACGTTCGCATCCTAAATCCTCGATGACACAGTGTCAAAGCCACTGACCTAACTGTCCAGCCACTCCGCTTTCAGACAGTCTTGATTGAAAACTCTCTTTGTTTCAGAGCAGATTAAAACCAGACTCTTAAGCAGTTTCACCACATATCAAAATCAAGATGCGCTCCCCTTGACAGTGTATTTCAACTCCGCGTCTACTCCCTCTTGCTCATTTAATTACAGAGAATTAAAGATCTCAGTAATCATTAGACGAATAAATATTCTGCGTGCATTTGTGCATGTATGCGTGTCACTCGTTTTTTTACATCCTCCAAGTACTGGCGAAAGTGATTGCTCTTCCAGCAGGCGTTGTAAGGATGAATCCATTTTCCTGACAAATTTGCTTCAGTCACCGCCTCTTTTTGACCACGCTGCCTCTGCCGACTGCTGCAGCTCTCACACACAGTTGCAAACCGACCCCCCCCCCCCTTTACTCTTCTCAAACACACACAGACACGGTCCTCCATGCCCAGCTCCTCGTGGCTGCAAATTGCTTTAGCATGGGCACTGCACAAGCTAACGCAAGCTAACTTCATCAGCAAATGCAGAGGTAACACTGGTGGCTCAAACATGGCTTCCCATGTGCCGCACCTGCCTCTCTTGCCTCCTTTACATACGTGTATACATTTGTCTCTGCTGTCTTTAACCCTTTCTTGATAGGCCAGTCTTTTAGTTTTACTCCCCCCCCCCCATTGCTTTTCTGTTTTCTCTAACTCTAACCATGGAGATCTGCAACAGAGATGTAGCATGGAGCAAGCTACAGTATCTCCAAGATTAATTTCTCGCCTTCACCTTGCTTTCTCTCTTCTGTCAAATCTGCCCGAAGCTATGCGCTGTATATCACAGATGAGCAGCACAAATGCAATTATAAAGACAGCTCTGAGTCTTTTATATGAATAAAGAGAGGGAATAATCTTTTGACATGTGGGGCTGCACATGCCTTACATATCTTGTGGAGGCGCACATACAGTATAAAGCTCATTAATAATCATTATCCGCGAGTTACATCATTCAGCTTGTTAGGCACACCCATCGCCTTAGCTGAGTCATTCGCAGCGATACACCGTGCCACCAACTGTCTTGTGAGATTTTCGTGATGTCTGTCTTTTGATAGAACCTGAGAGCGATACAAATTTGTAGATTGTGTTTGCATGGAGGACGAATTGCATCCAGCTGGTAAACTGAGCAAATATAAAGGAGTACACGGCTGATGACAGGGATTGTGCAAAGGTTTAAATCCGAAATAAAATCAGATTCTCTGTGTAAAAAAAAAAGGAAAAAAAAGGGAAAATGCATCCTTGGTACGTTGAAATAGCATTGCATTACACCTTTGATACAATGCAATGGCTCACTGTGATCTACTATGTGACAGGGTATAGGCCTGAGTGCATGCTTCTATATGCATATCATGAATGCATCTCTAATGCCAGTGAAATCCTTCTCATTTAGCAGAGAAAAAAAAACAGCATCTCCATGCCTTTCAGACATGCAGAGGAGGCTGAATAGACTAATGAACAGTCAGGTGGCACTCCAGGGCCTGGACTACACCCCCCCATCACACACACATATTAAACACACATACACTTGCACACACATTAAAACTCAGCAGCTCACCCGACCCCGGCGATCCGCACGACAGTCTAATGTCTCAGGCATCTGCTCATGTCTAGTCTGGAGGGTCTTTCCCCCCCTGCCCCCCAGCCCAGGCCCGCCGCAGCACCAGCTCCCACAATGGTGGGAAAGCGGGCTTTTTCAGAGGTGGGGTGTGTGTGCGTGTGTGTGTGCGGG